>NC_083584.1:71654052-71801552 GCF_027579695.1 Neoarius graeffei
TGCATTGGATTGTTTTAAGACAAAGGGCCAAGCCTTTCTACATTCAAATGGCGTATTAGGAAACCAGTCCAGGTGAGTCAGATCGCATTCAGAATTTCACTCATTTAAACTAAGACTTAATTACACACAACCGTACCAACACAAAGACAGTATGGAATGACCCAGAGGAAAACATTACTGCTTACAACAGTCTTGTCTTTGTCTCACAGAAATAAATAAGATCTTACTGAATTCTGATCTGTTTCTCCTAAAATCCCTTTAGGAGCAAAAGAATAGCAGAAGAGTATTTTAAAATCTTAAGTTGAACTTCCATCCATCCATCCATCCATTATCCGTAGCTGCTTATCCTGTGCAGGCAAGCTGGAGCCTATCCCAGCTGACTACGGGCGAAAGGCGGGGTACACCCTGGACAAGTCGCCAGGTCATCACAGGGCTGACACATAGACACAGACAACCATTCACACTCACATTCACACCTACGCTCAATTTAGAGTCACCAGTTAACCTAACCTGCATGTCTTTGGACTGTGGGGGAAACCGGAGCACCCGGAGGAAACCCACGCGGACACGGGGAGAACATGCAAACTCCGCACAGAAAGGCCGCTGGGCTCGAACCCAGAACCTTCTTGCTGTGAGGTGACAGCGCTAACCACTACACCACCGTGCCATCCCAAGATCAACTTAAACTGGACTTAAATGAGCTGACAACAGACTATTTCTTAGGATTTTAAATTAAGTAGTAATGTTATGAAACACTGGCCAGATGTTACTGAATTCTGACTTGTTTCTCCTAAAACCCCTTTAGGAGAGAAAAGAACAGAAAAGAAACGAGAGAGCTTGAGCTTAATGTAAGAGCTGATTTGTTTCTGCAAGACAAAGATAAGGCTGTTGTAAGAAGCGATGTTTTCCTCTGGGGAATTATATGACATCATATCAGTGCAGTGTTTTATCAAGGCAAAGTAATTCGATTGAAATTGCATCAGATATTTCAAAAATCAGCCAACATTTGCCATCCAATGAAAGAAATTACTTGGTTTTTTTTGGAAATTTAGCAAGAGCAGTTAAGTCAGGTGCATGTGGTCAGGGCAATATGCATACAGTGGTGCTGATTGCGGGCAGTGAGGGATGTGCAATTATTAGTTTTAATGGCATTCATGTGTGAGAAGGTCAAATACTGAGCATAAAAAGAGCAAGACCCCCTGAATGAGGGAATTTCTCGTGGCTGACGTCATGAGCCCAAAACTTTTCAGAACCTGCCAGCTGTAATGACTGTCGCAGGTCATCTGATGACTGAATGTCAGTGAGTTTAAATTGTAAAGACGTTTCATTTAATGACGTTACCAGCTCCTTTGCTTTCAATGCAAACTCTCTGTCAACATTCACACAGAAAGGGTCCTTCTCTGTCCATTCACCGTTGAATTGCCTGTTTTCTGCATCAACTTTTCGCTTATTTAAAGTAGAAAGAGACATTTTGTCTAACTAACGTGCTGACGTTCTAGCAAGAACAGGACCATAGTTAGAAGAGTGGAGACGCAAGAGCAGCGCATGGGTCTGGATGGGGTTTTTTTTTAATACTACTTAAAGGGCCAGTACAAATTGCCTCGGGGACCGCCAATTGAATAGCCTGGGTGTACACTAATGTATGTGACAGTGTGTAGTGATGCATAACCATGTGTACTGGGGCAAGGCAAATGGATGACAACTCAGCACCATAATCACAGAGCAAAAGCTAATGCTAAGGCTCGCCTACAAGAGCACCACTCCTCTCCTTACGGGTCGAACAGGTTTGCTCTCCTCAGTGAAGCACCCACTGGCTCTGGTTATTACAGACTATCCACAGCATGTGAAATCAGCTTGCCTTTAAGGGCGCCAGCAGCTTTAGTTAGGTATATACCAGGAGCCAGGCCACAGCAGGTAATCTTTGGGTCATAGCCAAGCATAAGTTTTCAAAAAGTTAGTTATTCATGTAGGAGCTAACTATACATGTCTTCTTCAGCCTGGGTTACTAAGAGTAACTTTGTAGAGGTGTTTAAATTAGGGAAGGTGATGTCTAGTGCTGTAGTATGCTCTGGCCCCATCCCAGTGTGGCATGGGGATGTAGCTTACAGCAGGTTATGGTCACTGAACTGCTGGTTGTCCAGGTGGTGCTCTAGAAACAATGTGGGCTTTATAGATAACTGGGGTAGTTTTTACGTTACATTACAGACATTTAGCAGATGCTTTTATCCAGAGTGACATACAACATACCCAGATCAGCCTGGAGAGCAGCTGGGGGTTAGGTACCTTGCTCAAGAGCACTTCAGCCATTCCTGCAGATCCAATAAGTTCCAAAAAGGGCATAAACAAGCTTCAGTTAGCCCAAAATGCAGCAGCAAGAGTCCTTACTAGAACTAGAAGATATGGCCACATAATCCCTAGCTTATCCACACTGGATTGGCTCCTAATCAAATTTTGCACTGATAATGACAAAGTACTATTGACCTTTAAAGCACTGAATAGTCTCGCGCCACAGTACCCGAGTGAACTTCTGGTCTTTTATGACCCGCCATGTCTACTTAGGTCAAAAGTTGCAGGCTACTTGCTCGTACCTCAAATAGTGAGGGCTACAGCAAGGGGCAAAGCCTTTTCTTACAAAGCCCCACAGTTATGGAACAGTTTTGCACTCAAGTCTCAATCAGTGAACAGTTGATAACTTCAATAACATAGACTTAACTATAATGACTTTCCTGGTGACATCATTGCACTTTTTGACTACATAGGACACATGTATGTAAGCAAGTTATTTACAACTCCAATTCCAAAAACGTTGGGACACTGTGTAAACTGGAAATAAAAAGAGAATGCAATCATTTGCAAAATCACGGAAACCCTATATTTCATTGAAAATATGCTCATTTTGAATTTGATGTCAGCAACACATTTTAAAAAAAAGTTGGGTCAGGGGTGTGTTTACCACTCAGTGCGTTTACATGCACATCCAAATCGAGCTACTGTCGGTAATCGAGCTAAGGGTCCCAGCAGGGGTGCCAGAGAAATCCAATCCTACATGCACACAAGGAAATCGAGCTATTGTGTGAGGTGCATTGTGCACCCGAGCCACAGGTGGCGCTACACGCCCCATCGTGTTGGTACACTTCCGGTTGTCGTCATGAAGAAGAGCTATTCAAGAGTATAAACAAAGTTATCAGTTCCGTGTTCGTTCGTTCTCCTTGTTCCTCCTGACCTCTTCTGCTGCTCGCTACTACTACTGTTGTCATGCCGACCGAGGCTGTTGTGTTTCCCGCTTGTGGTCTCGTCACTCGTCACTTCCGGAAGGGGCAGTGCTGAAGTAAGTAGCTCGACTACGTAGCTCGATAGGGTTTACATGATTGTAGCTCGGCTACAATCGCATAATCTAGGTCGCGTAGCTCGATTACGAGAAATCCAGTTCGGTTCGATTTCAGCCGAGCTAAGGTGTTTCCATGGCATTTAGAACTTCGATTTCAGTCGAGCTACGGCAGAAATTCGATTTTCTCTATGTGCATGTAAACGCACTGACTGTGTTGCATCACCTCTACTTTTAACAACACTCTGTAATTGTTTGGGAAGTGAGGAGACCAGCTGCCACAGTTTCGAAAGAGCAACATTGTCCCATTCTTGCCTGAAATACAATTTCAGTTGCTCAACAGTTCAGGGTCTCCTTTGTTGTATTTTGCGCTTCATAATGCGCCAAATGTTTTAAATAGGAGACAGGTCTGGACTGCAGGCAGGCCAGTTTAGCACCTGGACTCTTACTATGGAATCATGCAGTTTTAATATGTGCAAAAAAGTGGCTTGGCATTGTCTTGCTGAAAGAAGGAAGGCCTTCCCTGAAAAAGATTGCCTGGATGGCAGCCTATTGCTCTGAAACTTGTATACATCATTCAGCATTAATGACGCCCTCCCAGATGTACAAGCTACCCATGTCATGTGCACTAATGCACCCTCATACCATCACAGATGCTGGCTTTTAAACTGTGCGCTGATGACAAGCCGGATGGTCCCGCTCTTCTTTAGCCTGGAGGACGTGATGTCCCTGATTTCTAAAAAGAATTTCTACTTTTGATTCATCAGACCTCAGAACAATGGAAACACTTCACCTCAGTCCATCATAAAAGAGCTCTGGCACAGAGAAGCTGGCAGTGTTTTAACTTGTATTTGTGGATGCAGTAATGAACTGTTTTCACAGATGATGGTTTTCTGAAGTGTTCCTGAACCCATACAGTGATTTCCACTACAGACATGTGTCTGCTTTTAATGCAGTGTCAATAAAATTTCTCGGTTTCAACATTTGATATGTTGTCTTTGTACTATTTTCACTGAAATATAGGGTTTCCATTATTTGCAAATCTTCACATTCTATTTTTATTTGTTTTACAGTATCCCAACTTTTTTGGAATTGGGATTGTAGGCCATCTTATCACCCAAATGAGGATGGGTTCCTCTTTGAGTCTGGTTCCTCTCAAGGTTTCTTCCTCATGTCGTCCAAGGGAATTTTTTCTTGTCACCGTCGCCTCAAGCTTGCTCATTAGGGCTAAATTCATATGTTTAAAATTTATATTTGTCTTTAAAGCTGCTTTGTGACAATGTCTATTGTTAAAAGTGCTATACAAATAAAATTGCCTTGACTTGTACTGGTGTGTGATTGTGTATACTGGTGTGTGTGATTGTGTTCACCAATGTGTGTGACTGTGTGTACTTATGTCGTCATCGTCACTGCCGAACCCGATCCGGGCTTGAGGCGAACCATATTTTGGTTGACTTGGCCAGAATTACAGCAGAAGGGTGGCCAGTTCCTTTCTACACCCTCACACACACATTCACACCTATGGGCACTTTAGACTAGCCAGTTAACCTAACCTGCATGTCTTTGGACTGTGGGGGAAACCGGAGCACACAGAGGAAACCCACGCAGACACAGGGAGAACATCCAAACTCCACACAGAAAGGCCCCTGTCAGCCACCGGGCTTGAACCCAGAATCTTCTTGCTGTGTGGCAACAGTGCTAACCACTGACGCCTGTAATTGTGTGTACTGGTGTGCGATTCTGTGTCCTGATGGATGTACCAGTGTGTGATTGTATTTACGTGTTGGTGTGTGTGTGTGTGTGTGTGTGTGTGTGAGACTGTGCACACTGGTGTGTTTGTGTGTAGCTGTGTGGGATCAGCTGCTGCTCTTACATTGTCAAGCTCTTTTTGGTTGCCGAACAGTGGGTGGTAGCGTCGGTATTTGCCCTCGCGGTATTTAGCCGTGATAAAACGCCGGCGCTCGTCACTGCTGCTGAGCGGAGTCAAGGCCTCGCTGGGTGGAATGTTAGCTGCCCAAAATTGATTGGCTCTCTCGTTGCCCACCTCCAGAAACAGCTGATGCCAAGATTAAATGAGAAAATTAGACAAAAGAAAAATACTAGCTAGCTAACAACACTATCAAATATTAACAACAAATGTTACCCAAGTTCATGCAAGTGCAGTTTTAGTTCTGTTTATTGGGTGTTTTGCTGTGGAGGTGTGGGGTGCTGTAGTTAAGTTTAAGCTAGTGTGGCTTTACTGAAATGTACCTGGTATTGTAGCTAAAAGTTGAAGCTACTGTGGCTTTGCTGAAATTTATTTTGTGTTGTCGCCAAGTTTAAGCTAGTGCTGTTAGAATTTCTTAGGTGTTGTAGCCAAGTTTTAGCTAATGTGCTTTTGTTAGAAATTCTTAGACATTGGAACTACATTTTAGCTAGCAGAGTTTTGTTGAAATTTATTTGGTGTTGTTCCAAGTTTAATTGAGTGCAGTTTTGTTGGGAGTTTTTTGTGTGGTGTAGAAAAGTTTTAGCTTGTGCAGTTTTGTTGGGTGTTCTAGCCAAATTCATGCAAGTGCAGTTGTGTCTGTTTATTGGGTATGTTTAAGCTAATACGGTTTCACTGAAATTTATTGGGTACTGTAAGGCTATGATACCTAATACAAAGCAAAATCTGTATATTTTACTAGCAAGAGCTATTTTGTTGAAATTTATTTGGTGATCTAGTTAAGGTTAATCTAGTACAGTTTTGGTGACGTATATTAGGTATTGTAGCTAAGTTTAGACTAGTGCAGATTTGTTGAAATTTATTTGGTGTTCTAGATATATTTAAGATACTGCACTTTCACTGGAGTTTATTCAATGGACTAACCAAATGCTAGTCATGCTAGTACAGTTTTGCTGGGTGTTGTAGTTACTGTATGTTTGTGCTAGTACAGTATTATTTCAATTTATTTCAGTTTAAGCTAGTGTGGCTTTGCTGAAGTCTGTTTGGTGTTTAGTGTACAGTAGCTGTTTAAGTTTGCGCTGTCTTGAGTTTATTGTGCACTATAAGAACATTTTTGGCTAATGCAGTTTCACTGGAGTTTACTGAGTGTTGTAGCCAAGTTCAAGCTAGTATGATTCTGTTGGATTTTATGTGGAGTTGTAGATAAGTTTTAATTAGTACAGTTGTGTTGGAGTTTGTTGGGTGATAGGGTGATAGGATTTGTGCAATTTTGTTGGGTGCTCTAGCCAAGTTCACGTGTGTGATTTTGTTTGTTGCTTGTTCAGAATTGTAAGCTTTATACTTAAAGTTTTGTAGGAGTTTTTTTAGGTATTGTAGCTAAGATTTAGCTAGGACAGATGTGTTAGAGTTTGTTAGGTATTGCTGCTAAGTTTATGCTCGTTTAAGTTTATTAGAATTTCTTAAGTATTGTAGTTATGTTTAAGCTAATACAGTTTCACTGAAATTTATTGGGTATTGTAAGGTTATGATAGCTAATACAAAGCAAAAGCTGTATATTTCACTAGCAGAGATTTCTAACAGCTTTCCAGCAGTATGGAGTAGCACATGACGTTTATTTAAAATATAAAAAAAAAAGTCATTTCATAAAGAAAAATAAAACCAGTACAAACAGGCTTTAATGTTTTCACTGTGAGAAACACTGGAGGTATTGTTATAAAAATCACTGAAGATATCTGTAATACCAACAGAAAACCGAGATTTTAAAATAAGAAGAACATAAAAAAAGAGCATACCTGGATTAAATCATCAGTCCACACCTTTCTGTCCATTTTGAGGCTTCGTACTTTTGATATGCTCGGACCAAGACTGCGGTGTTCTCCTAGAACAGAGAAAAAAGAAACATCAATCACCACAGTCTCATTTTTAGCCTGACAATTTACAGTCTATAACTGATAAAGCAAAAGGCTGGTAAAATGTTAGTAGTTTTAATTTGGTTGCGTTTTACAATTCAAACAAAGTCCTTTGAATTTACTTTAAGATACATGATAGTTTGTGTTGAAGAGGATTTTTATAAATTTGAAAGCATTTATTAAATTGGAAGACAATCATATCGTACAATCCAGAACTTCTCAACTTAAAGTTAAGAGTCACCAACACAGAACTTTCATCACTGAGCTACAACTGTAGGTCTATATTTAGGGTGTTTTAATGGGTGTTAATAACAATTTAAATAAATAATAGTTTAACAGTTTGCCAACTTGATTTTTCTTATTGTTGTTCAACAGCAAGCACATGGGTTTTAAAAGAAGCAAAGGCACTAACATTGCTAATAAGACCAACTTAACAGGCAGAGAAATACAAACCCCCCCCCCCCCCCCCCCCCAATAAAAGCTCTCTAGCATGCGTCAGTGAATGAGGTGCTTTTTTCACAAGTGCACTTTTTTAAAACACTGGTCGGCAAGGTGTAACAAAGATCCAGTTTACCACTACCTTTGTTTGCCTGTAATTTTTTGGTAGTTACCGTGGCTGTATGGACCCTTTTCAGTCACGTGACCTTCGTAAACGCGACCGCCATTTTGGACATGTAGTGGACTTCGGCTCAAATCGGTTTGAATGCGAGGAAGGCGACAAACATAAAAGAAAAAGGAGCGAGATGCAGAAAACTGTATTTACTAGTTTACTGTAATTATGATCTGGCAGCTATTTACACCGGATCCAGTGTAAATAGCTGCCGGAGCCAACGTCCAGCCGGGCCGCGAGCGAGCGCGCGCCGGCTCCGCGGCCGCCGGCTCCGGCCGGCCGCGAGCGAGCGCGCTCCGGAACCTCGGACGTTGGCTCCGGCGGCTATTTACACTGGATCCGGTGTAAATAGCTGCCAGATCATAATTACAGTAAACTAGAATGGAATGTTAACAGCAATGTAATGCCTTTTCTGGCTAATTTTATTCATCTTACCTCCAACAAAGTGGTCACTACACAAGCGCTGGTATGCCACTATCCATCTTCTCCGTTGGTCAGCATCTACCGGGATCCGATAAAATGATAACCCTTGCCTTGTTTGTTGATGGTTACTACATCCAGGTGCACAACAACATAGTGGCATGATGGAAGTCTTGCTGAAAATAAACACTTTCTTTGCTGCCGTTCCTCAATGCTGGCTGTGGTAAACTACTGGTAGTACATGTCCAAAATGGCGGCCGCGTTTGTCGTGACGTCACATGAAAAGGGTCCATAGAGAGCGTGCATGTGACGTCACGAGGTCACGTGATATTTGTTTATCTGCCATCTTGGACGGCATGGCTGCGCATAGAACTTAGACAAACCCGTTCTCATTATCAAGTGTGTGGGAGTAGATCTTTCGAGAATGGTTATATCTTGTTCAGCATTTGGTTGTACCAATAGCCAGGGCCAAAAGGAGGGCCTGTCATTTTATAGATTCCCCGCAGACGAGGAGAGACGCGCAAAATGGGTGTCCGCTGTGCGAAGAGAAAACTGGTACCCCAGTTCTACCAGCCGAATTTGTAGTGAACACTTCATATCAGGTAGGTGTAATCTTCTAATTCAATACTCCTAGTACATCTGTTAAGTTGATTTTCGGATTGAATCATAACTGCATACTTAGAAACTAGACAGAACAGTGTTTGTGGCCGTCAGTCCGCTTGATCTCTAACGTTTAAAATGGCTATGCCTAGCCCTACTACCCTGGCCTAGTCTATGACAGTGTTTTATCTTTTTGGCTCATATATGCCTTTGAAAGGCCAATCCATAGTAGGGATGGCGAAAACTAAAAAAAATCTTGACCGACCACCGAGCCTCATTAGCCGGTTAAAGTCGGTTAACCTATGAGTTTAAACAGGGATGCAAACAGCGGATGCCGACTTTTTCACGGCTGAATCGTGCAAATCCGATTTTTTTTTTAGGGGCGGCGTTGGAGTGTCTGAATAATTTCAGAGTAAATTCTGTATTAAAATTACTAAATAAGCAAATGCCATTACAGTCCATGAAACATAGGAAGTATGAGAAGAAAACAGTAAATCAGAAAGCTGCGCATGTTTTCACGGAAGCTGCGCAAATGTGCGCAGCTTTCTGATTTACTGTTTTCTTCTCATATCTGGAACTGAGTTTAGATTTCGAACATTCTTAAGATAAAACGTCCTGCATAGTCTCTTTATGATAAACGTCTTAATGCCACTTACCCGTGAGGTTATCAAGTACACATTCTTCTTCGGAACCTTCCAGAGGTATAGTTGGGATACCCATCCCGCAAGAAAATATTTATAAGCTTCCAGGCTCTTGTAAGCTTTGAGGGCTTTGCCAGTTTAACACGATTCACGATTAACAAGAAAATTGTAAATGTCGTGGTAGGCCAGATCGGGCAAATCGCCGGCACCGCAGCTCCGAATTTCCCTGAACAAGGATTGCGGCAAGTTGTACGGATCTGCAATCCCCAACCTGGAACACTTTTCCACGTAACGCTGCCTCACGTCACCTTCAAGATGCTGAACAAACTTAGACAAGTTATCGCGCGATGTAGATGGGGTGTTTTCCGAATTTTCTTGGGGATTACTCCCATGATCCATTACGCTCGCGCAAGGTAAACAATCCTGAAGCCGTCCAATATGGCGGAGTATACACGGACGGGTCACATGACTGCACATCCTCTATTGGAAATTGCTGGTGTAATTATCCATCCATCCATTATCTCTAGCCGCTTTATCCTGTCCTACAGGGTCGCAGGCAAGCTGGAGCCTATCCCAGCTGACTACGGGCAAAAGGCGGGGTACACCCTGGACAAGTCGCCAGGTCATCACAGGGCTGACACATAGACACAGACAACCATTCACACTCACATTCACACCTACGCTCAATTTAGAGTCACCAGTTAACCTAACCTGCATGTCTTTGGACTGTGGGGGAAACCGGAGCACCCGGAGGAAACCCACGCGGACACGGGGAGAACATGCAAACTCCGCACAGAAAGGCCCTCGCTGGCCACGGGGATCGAGCCCAGACCTTCTTGCTGTGAGGCAACAGCACTAACCACTACACCACCGTGCCGCCCTTTATTCAATCAAATTTCCCAAAACAATGGTTAACAAAATGTGAACGTTTGTACCATTTTTTTTCAGTCACATTCACCCCAAAACACAATAAAGACATCACAATATTGTCTTTCTACTCCAAATATCAAGCAAGATACATCATATTATAATAATGATGCCCACATTTGTAGTCTAATCACCTCATTTGGTGTTTTTCAGTTTTTTATTTGTTCATTGAGAGAAATCTAGTCTCTGTTGGTCTTTAATGAGTGCATCAGAGTCAGGTTGAATGTCTGAGGTGGAGATGCGAAGCACAGCTGACAGATGATCATCAGTCCATTCGGTGTAGGAATCAGATCTACAGATCGGCTCGGGCTCCGGCGCCTGCTGGTGACGTCACACTATGTGATTGGCTGGACCGTTTGAAGGATGACATACAAATTTGTGGTTAGTCTGGACAAATTACGGAAGCAGTTATCGCGGGATTAGGTTTCGTGGGATTTCATGTCATGTTCATGTCGCGCGCATTGCGTTTTTGTTGAACACAACTTCAAAATAAAAGCAATGCACATTCAGTCCATGCATGAGGTAAAATTAGAAAATACGTTTATTTTGTAATTTCTAATTAACCTTACGTGGGCCGGTCAGAATGAACCAAAGGGCCGGATGCGGCCAGCGGGCCGTAAAATGCCCAGGTCTGCACTACAGGTTGGTGTAATTATGCTGGAGATATTTTGATGGCGTTAAAGTGTAAACAGTAAGTGTAACAGTAAGTATAAAAACCATATAAGTAGTTTGTAGCTTATTCAGAGCCATTACTTGTTGGTGTTTATTCAAGTTATTTACGTTTACCTGCACAGCGCTTGCAGAAGACAACCCCCAGATTAATAGCTGCCCACTCTGGTTTGGTGGCGCAACAGTCAGCACAATCCTGATTGGCTGGTTCCGCCCATATCTTCTCTGCTACCTCATAGTTAGACAGAGCTTCAGCAATGGAGTTCCTCATTGCCTCCATCCACTGGTCCTTGAGCTGATCAGTTTCTGCCACAAAACTACACACAGAGAGACCATCATAATCACTGATCATCATCATCATCATCATCATCATCATCATCATCATCATCATCAACCACCATCACTGATCACCACTATTGACCTCCCTCAATGATCTCCATCACTGACCTTCATCACTGACCCTAATCAGTAATCCCCATCACTGACCTCCCTCCGTGATCTCCATCACTGACCCCCATCAATCACTGACCCCCCCAGTGATCTCCATCACTGACCCCATCAATCACTGACCACCCTCAATGATCTCCATTGCTGACCCCGATCACTAACCCCCCAGTGACCTCCCTTAGTGATCTCCATCAGTGACCTCCCTCAAATAATCTCCATCACTGACCCCCATCCATCACTGACCTCCCTCCATCACTGACCTCCCTCAGTGATCTCCATCAGTGACCTCCCTCAATAGTCTCCATCACTGACCCCCATCAATCACTGACCTCCTTCAGTGATCTCCATCACTGACCCCCATCAATCATGACCTCCCTCAGTGATCTCCATCAGTGAGCTCCCTCAATAGTCTCCATCACTGACCCCCATCAATCATGACCTCCCTCAGTGCTCTCCATCACTGACCCCTATCAATCACTGACCTCCCTCAGTGATCTCCATCAGTGAGCTCCCTCAATAGTCTCCATCACTGACCCCCATCAATCATGACCTCCCTCAGTGCTCTCCATCACTGACCCCCATCAATCACTGACCTCCTTCAGTGATCTCCATCACTGACCCCCATCAATCACTGACCTCCCTCAGTGATCTCCATCAGTGACCTCCCTCAATGATCTCCATCACTGACCTCCATCAATCACTGACCTCATCAACCACTGTTCTCCCTCAATGACCTCCCTCAACCACTGACCTTCACTGACCATGCTCAACTAACCTCCTTCACTGACTGACCACCCTCAAATAACCTCCATCACTGACCAACATCACCACCAATTTTTTACTTTCATGGGACACATTCAAAAAAGAGACACTGTGCAAGAGACACAGAGATGAAGAAAAACAGACAGTGAGAGAGAGAGGGGTGACAAACCTGAATACGCGGTAAGGTGTGGTCAGGTCAAAAGCTCTTCTGTCCATGTCTTTCACATTCCCCACATTCATATCTATAGCTGTGATCCCGATACCCAACTTATAGTCCTGAACAACAAAAAAGAGTGTATTTAGCGTGTGCGCGCGCACACACACACACACACACACACACACACAGCAGATTTCTGAAATGTGGCAATTAGAGGCTTAAGAAAATTGGTACTGTTTCCACAACACTGAAACCCCCCCACACACATACAAACATGCATATGATATGTACAGTGCTCAGCGTAAATAAGTACACCCCCTTTGAAAAGTAACATTTTAAACAATATCTCAATGAACACAAACAATTTCCAAAATGTTGACAAGGCAAAGTTTGATATAACATCTGTTTAACTTATAACGGGAAAGTAAGGTTAATAATATAACTTAGATTACACGTTTTTCAGTTTTACTCAAATTAGGGTGGTGCAAAAATGAGTACACCCCACAACAAAAACTACTACATCTAGTACTTTGTATGGCCTCCATGATTGTTAATGACAGCACCAAGTCTTCTAGGCATGGAATGAACAAGTTGTTGACATTTTGCAACATCAATCTTTTTCCATTCTTCAATAATGACCTCTTTTAGTGACTGGATGCTGGATGGAGAGTGATGCTCAACTTGTCTCTACAGAATTCCCCAAAGAAAATAATTTCTTGACACCACAAAGGTGAAGGCTACAAGAAGATCAGCAAAGCTTTACTTATCAGTCAGAATACTGTAGCAAAAGTGGTACAAAAATTTAAGAAAGATGGAACTGCAACCATCTCACAGAGACGTCCAGGTCGTACACGGAAGTTAACACCTCGACAGGAGCGTCTTCTGATGAGAAGCGTTGAAGAAAATCAGCATGCGAGTTCACTGCAGTTATCTAAAGAAAGTAGAAAGCCAAACTGGGGTGACTGTTTCTTGTGACAATATGGTGTACACTGCAGAGGAATGGCATGCATGGATGCCGTCCATGAAAGAACCCTCTCCTAAAGCCCAGGCACAAAAAAGCCCGCCTAGAGTTTGCCAGGGCCCATGCTGACAAAGATGAAGACTACTGGGACTCTATACTCTGGAGCAATGAGACCAAGATAAATGTTTTTGGAACTGATGGCTTCAAAACTGTATGGTGTCGCAAAGGTGAGGAATACAAAGAAAAATGCCTGGTGCCTACAGTGAAACATGGTGGTGGCAGTGTCCTTATGTGGAGCTGCATGAGTGCTGCTGGTGTCGGGGAGCTGCATTTCATTGATGGTATCATGAATTCACAGACGTATTGCTCTATACTGAAAGAGAAGATGCTACCATCACTCCGTGCCCTTGGTCGTCGTGCACTTTTCCAACATGACTAAACACACATCTAAGGCCACTGTTGGATTTCTGAAGAAGAACAGGGTGAAAGTGATTCAGTGGCCAAGTATGTCTCCTGATCTGAACCCAATCGAACACCTATGGGGAATTCTGAAGAGACAAGTTGAGCATCACTCTCCATCCAGCATCCAGTCACTAAAAGAGGTCGTTGTTGAAGAATGGAAAAAGATTGATGTTGCAAAATGTCGCCAACTTGTTCATTCCATGCCTAGAAGACTTGGTGCTGTCATTAAAAATCATGGAGGCCATACAAAGTACTAGATGTAGTAATTTTTGTTGTGGGGTATACTCATTTTTGCACCACCCTAATTTGAGTAAAACTGAAAAACGTGTAATCAAAGTTATATTATTAACCTTACTTTTTACTGTTATAAGTTAAACAGATGTTATATCAAACTTTGCCTTGTCAACATTTTGAAAATTGCTTGTGTTCCTTGAGATATTGTTTAAAATGTTACTTTTCAAAGGGGGTGTACTCATTTACGCTGAGCACTGTATGTAAATGTGTGTAGAATACATATTTAATTTGATGAAATCACATGTATGAAACTACAAAAAACAAATACACCATTATTGTTACTATTAATTACCTCAGCATTTTTGTAAAGGAACACTTTGTCTCCACACACTGTGGTGTAGAGTTTAGAGCGCAGGCCCCGAACCTCCAGGTAACCTTTCATCTCTGCGGTCGCATAGAGGTTAAGGGTCAACTCAGAGCTCGGCTTCAGGCGAGATGAACTGATGATGTCCTGTAGCACCATCACCCAATCATTCCTCTCCACTGACACACACACACAGAGTACAGTAATAAGTAAAATGCCTCAGAAAATTTAATTGCTTTTTGAGAAACAGCATTGGGGAAAGATTCTCCAAAAGCTATTTCAAAAAAGTGTCCATGTGCTTCTTAACACCAACTCAGATTAACCCTCTGGGGTCGAGAGCTTCACTGGTGAAGCTCAGCAGGTTTAGAATGAGGAGGCCATATATTTAAATAAATATATTTGTGAGTTTTTATCATACAAGCACAATAAACATATTGACAAACTTTATACTTTACAACTGTGGGTGGTAAAAGAGAGCAACTGGACTTGCTTGAAGATTCTTGAAGACGTTTCACCTCTCATCCGAAAGGCTTCTTCAGTTCTGTCTGACTAGTAGGGAGTATCAGGTATTTATCCTCTCATGGATGAAAAGCTCATCTAAGGTGTCGTTGAGTCATCCTGTTGGTGTGGGTCACTGGGGGCTGGATGTGAACGGCCTTGAGAGTCGTTAGGGTGATCAATGGATTGCCTGTTAAGGTAGGGCTGCACAATTAATCGAATGTAATTGAAAATCGCGATTTTGGCTGCCACGATTAAATTAAATGAAAATTGCGATTTATTTCCATTTAAAATGCGAGCTCTGCTGCATATCTGATAAAGCACTTTTTGACCAGTACTCCGCCAAACCATTAGGGGGCGAACCGACGCATGTAAGGTTTCATTACTCCGCCTAAATAAGCAAGCAAGCCAAGTGACTTGGCTTGCTTGCTTATTTAGGCGGAGTAATGAAACCTTACATGCGTCGGTTCGCCCTATAATGGCGTGAGAGTAGGTAACAGATTGAGGTGAGAGAGAAAAGCTAACTATGTCAGAACAACAGACTATTTAGCACTGGAGGCAATGCTGTGACCTGCCTTCGCTCATGTTTAAAGCCAGAGCATGTTGACAGGCTGGTCTTTCTAGCTAAAAACTTGTAGGCCTCAGTATAATGCTATGTAATTGTTGCAATTGAGTTTTCAGTTCCTTCATCCTTTGGTAATTTCTTGGATAAATTTAAATTTGTCATTTGGAAATCAGAACTTCTCTTTTAAATTTCATTCTGCACTGAAAGCTGTTCATATTGTTTGTTTGAATATAGTGAGATAAAATTTAAGTGATTTCCCTAACATCAAGAATAATCGTGATTAATAATCGTGATTACAATTTTGATCAAGATAATCGTGATTATAATTTTTTCCATAATCGTGCAGCCCTACGTTAAGGTGATCAATGGAATGCTGGTTCTCTCTGTCCTCTTGTGAGTCACTGAAAACAGCTGGGTTTTGGTGTGCATTCAGTTGTCTGGGAAGTGTGCCAAGGACTGCATTGTAGGTGGCTGATAAATGATGTCTTAGACCCCCACCTCTGTTCAGCAATGGCCGTTCCAGGTTGACAAAAATGGCTTCTTTAACTCCTCGCTCATACCAATGATCCTCTCTGGCTAAAATGCGTACGTTGCAATCCTGAAATGAGTGTCCTTTGTTGTTAAGATGAAGGTAGACAGCAGAGTCCTGGCCTGAGGAACTGGCTCTCCTGTGTTGAGCCATATGCCTGTGAAGCGGTTGTTTAGTTTCCCCAATATACGAGTCCGTGCATTCCTCACTGCACTGAATTGCATACCAGTGGCGGCTCCTGAATTTTTTTTCAGGGGGGGCAATTTTCCCCCCTTATGTCTACACGGACCGTAAATGTCCACAGGACTGAAGTAAATTGACCTAGGTAGCAAATCAATTGGCCGAACTTGTTTTTGCCTGGTAAATTCAGATATCAATATAGACAATATCTCTTCTCTCCACTAGGTGGCAACACTAAACAAGTTAAAGGTGGCAAACTAAGGTAGCCTAGTAAACTAGACCCACCCGCCTAGCGGCCAAAAATATTTTTGCCTACGAGTGGCAAATATTCACATTTAGTCTGGCTTGCCAGGCTAAAACTAAGGAAGATTCATTGTGAAGCCTTCAAAGCAAAACATTTGGCATCACAATCAATTAATATTACATTACTCATTTATTTTCTCATATTATTCCAGTATTCTATAATAAGTAGACACAAATTCTTAATTATAAACATATTCTAATTTCTTCAATTCTAAAGAATGCAATTAAAGTGGCAGGATATAAATCCAAAACAAGTGTTTATTTAAGTTTTGAAAAAGATGAAGAAAAGCATAACCATCAAACAAACATGTGCAGCTTAATTATGTGTTTTTTATATGGAATTGCACCATTTTAACAACAAATAATAATTCTAAATAAATTCTGCAGTTTTTTTCCCAAGAATTCCTCCAGAAAGCCATGCCTTAAAAGGAAATTTAAAGTATTACAAGCATGTCAATGAACACAAAAGGCTTTAGTTATTTAGCTATATACACACAAGGTTACACAAGGTTTTGTAGTCAGTGCAACTTGGCTTAACAAGTTGGAAAAAAGGTAAGGTTCTGCTGGCTCCAATGAACACATGTACTGTACAATATATAAAAACTGAAAATATGCTTAATTTACACCAAGTCAGAGAGAACTTGAGGCTACTGAAATATTCCAAGCATGGCAATGTTAAACTGCCATTGGTAACACACAAAAACAACTTTTGCCTAGTAAATTCAAATATCAGATATCACTGTACCGTCTGCTGTGCTACTTCCAGGGTGGAAGAGAACGCAAGGGTAGCAAAAAAGAGCATTGACTACATCACAGCCAGCTAGCCAAGTTTTCCGGTGGTACCAGTTCTTGTTAAAACCTCTTGAGTAGGTCTTCTTCTCCCCCTTCGTAGACACTTGCTTGATGTTTAAATTCGGTCTAGGAGGTCCTAGCTGTTTGATTGCCGTTTTCTCCTCATTGGTACGACGACTAAAGAGAACTTCTTTCAGAGACATATCTGTGAAGATACTCAGTCGTCCAGGTACATAGTAATCTGTGGTTGGTAGGAGAGAGCAACTGGACTTGCTTGAAAAGTCTTGAAGACGTTTCGCCTCTCGCCTTTCGGACGAGAGGCGAAACGTCTTCAAGACTTTTCAAGCAAGTCCAGTTGCTCTCTTCTACCAACCACAGATTACTATGTACCTGGACGACTGAGTATCTTCACAGATATGTTTCTACACACTTTGGGATGAGTTCCCTTCGACTAGTGCGGGAGTATGAGAGGACTTCCAGAAAACTGGCAGACATCTTAGCCAGAGAGGATCGTTCAATTTTGTCAGCCTGGAACGACCATCACTGAACAGAGGTGGGTGTCTATGACATCTATCAGCCACCTTCAATGCAGCCATCAGCATTCTGATTTGGATTCTATTATGATCCATGAGAGGATAAATACTTGATACTCCCTATTAGACAGACAGAACTGATGATGCCTTTCGGACGAGAGGCGAAACGTCTTCAAGACTTTTCAAGCAAGTCCAGTTGCTCTCTTCTACCAACCACAGATTCTTTCAGAGACGCTATCGTATTGTTGCACTCAACACTCGCCGCCATCTTCTTCATAGAATGTTCACACATTTCCCGCGCAAGTTGCGTTTTCCAGCCCAAAATTATGTTCAAAACCCGCCAAAATGCACTTAAAACCGCCCAATCTGGCAACACTTGCGCGGCGCAACAGGCGTATGACGTAAGCACGCTGCTTGTGCGAGCACATAAAACCTAATAGAAAATGCATTGGGAGCATGATTTTCGAAAAAAACATACGTACCATTACTGTCAATGGGAGATTTTGGGGCAAATCTGAACCTGACAGAAATCGCCCCAAAAGGGCGTGGCTACACCAGGCACGACCTTAGCCTGATTGGACAATGACATTACTGTTGCCATGGTAGTAGGAGTAGATTAAAAAAAAAAAATCTGCCTCCCTGTTTGGGAGTGCGTCGCCCAAATCGCCCCTATTAACGAGCCGCCAGTGTTGCATACACTATGTTGTCCTGTTTGTGTCTGGCTATTCTGTCCTTAGGGTGGACCAGTTTCTGCTTCAGGGTGTTACTGGGTCTGAAATGTACCGGAATGTCGTGTTTGTAGAAGATCCTCCTGAGTTTCTCAGATAGACCAGAAATGTAGGGAATGACAATGTTCTTGCATTTGTTCCTGTTATCCTCCTTGTCCGTTATGTTCCTTTATCTGCTCTTGAAGAAAGACCAGTTGGGATACCTGCAGTTCTGAAGTGCTTTCTTGATGTGATTCTGCTCCTTCTCTTTTCCCTCTACTGTTGTAGGGATGTTCTGAGCCCTGTGTTGCAAGGTCCTAATGACCCCCAATTTGTGTTCCAGTGGGTGGTGAGAGTCGAAGAGTAGGTACTGGTCTGTGTGTGTGGGTTTCCGGTAGACCTCGATGCTAAGGCTTCTGTCTTGTCTAATGTGTACATCACAATCCAAGAAGGCTAGATAATTGGATGAGAGGTGAAACGTCTTCAAGAATCTTCAAGCAAGTCCAGTTGCTCTCTTTTACCACCCACAGTTACTATGACCTGAACGACTGAGAATCTTCACAGACATCTTTATACTTTACACTTTCCTGTGTGCCCACTGCCAAATCATATATTTTTTAAATTACCTAAATTAGATGAAAACATAAAACTTTTCACCTTACTCAGTCACACCGGAGTCAGAGCATTGAGCGCCCACTTACGCATTCATAATAATCCCATGGTAACGGCATGATAATCACTTTCACTCTTTCAGTTTCAATTAGTCTCTCTTTCGTGGTGGGAACGCAAACCGTAAACAAGATAAAATCTGTCAGCCATAGTTCAGGGTATTTGGAGAGGGCATGTGGATTTTATGCGCTTCATATGATTCAGGATAGCAATTCAATTTCAGGACAGCGAATCTATTCATGATTCAACTCATGATTCAGAACAGCAATTCAATTCAATCTTGAGAACACTGATGATGAACGGTGTCATTTTGAACTTCGACTCAATCCAGCTGAAGAGCAACTCGAGTAAGTGTAAATATTTCTTCTATTTCTGATGAGCAGATCGGTTGATATGCATGCGCTGTAGTGCATACACAGGAAAAATGACTGACCAATTTTTTTCCAGAGTTGAAAGTATTTTCCTCAAAAATAGTTAATTTTGCTCTCTTTTGAGTTTAGAGAGTAAAATTTGGAGTTGGAGTGGGAGCAAAATTGCAGAGTAATTTGTGTAACAGAGTAGATTGTGGCTCTGAACTGAGTAAAATAGTACAAGAGTTAATTTCAAGACACACTGAATAGAGTCAAATACCAAAATAGAGTCAAACAACAGATAAATGAAGATGTTGTAAAAAGCAGTTTTAGAACTGTGTTGGAATGTGTGAAAAACATGACCTTACCCATTGGGACTTGACATGATGGGATTAAGAGTTGACAGTAGGAGGGGTTTTCACTCTTCTCATTGAATGGAATATAATTTTTTACTCTTCTCACTGCCAACCCTTTAGCCCAAAACAATAGGAGATACATTTTTTGATGGCCAGTTAATTGTCCAAATCAATGGAGCAGATTTAAGTTTTTGTGCTTGATCCATTCCTAAGACTGAACAGAATCACCTCAAGTGACCAAAACGATTCGTCCCAAAGGGTAAGGTCATGTTTTTTTCCCCACACATTCCAACACTGCTTTTTACAACATCTTCATTTATCTGTTATTTTTTTAAAAGCACAATCATGACATACATACTACAGAGAGATTATTGTAGATGAACTTGTGCTGAATAAAAATAAGTCATATGACTTTGAAAATACTGCTTAGATTTACTGAAATTGACAAAATCAGAGCATGACAAAATCATTAGTGCCAGAAAATACCCCAGAGGGTTAAAGAAGAGTTTGACCACAAAACACAATCCACAGTGTCCTCTTTACAACAGAAGAAATGGATAAGCTAAGACATGGTGTTGTGTGAATTCATTAGCATCATTATGATGCTAATGCAGCTAACAAGTAATGTAAATCTATGTCACGCAAAAATTATTCACATAAATCCTGCTTCTAATGACATCATTAATCTCAGATGACCGTTGGACAGTTTACACATTTAAGTTCAAAGTGGAACTTTAATTTCATCTGAATCAAAAAGTTTAGTGCAAGACAAAATTTATTTAATGCCTATTGATGATAGGAAGTCCCACTGTGTCCTACACCAGTGCTTCTCAAATGTTTTCAGGTTTCGGTGAAAACTTCACCAGTAAAACAAAAACTGCAGACCAAATCAAATAGAGTTTAAATGTAATTTAGAAATTACCCGAAACTCGAAGTTGCCTCACTTTACAAACAGCATGCTGGTTAGTCACATTCCAAAGTCACTGCTATCTTAATAGGAAGACTGCTCATCTCTCACATCACACTCCGCTGGCTCCTTTTTATTTTTCCACGATCATGCTGAGTTGAGGCCTATTTTCAGTGAGCTGCACAGCACAGTTTACTGTACCGGTACGAACCACTGCCCTAAAACCACACCAGTATCTGTGCACGACATCACTGAGGAAGTGGGCCTGGTCTGAGATAGTGTGGCAATTTACATTAAAGATATTTGGTTTCTGTTACATTAGCACTGCAGCTCCAGTTCAGAAATAAAGAAGCTGAGCAGGTCCTGGCTGATTGAGCAGATATTGGAGGAAATAAATATTAGTGTAAAACAGTGCTTCAGACTGGAGGTTTTTTCCACAGGTTCTAGGTACAGGGTTGCCCCAGGTTTGACCACCATAAATTTAAGACTTTTTTTTTTTAAATAAAATATCAAAACATTCACAACACTCTAAACAGACAAACTCTTTGTCTTAGTTTCCCAGCACTTGCTTCAACCATTTTACATTTTGTACCCTTGTAAACGAGGGAGGGAGAGAGATACAGAGGGGCATAGATAGATAAGAGACGAGGGGATGGATGGGAAGAGAGATAGAGATAGATAGATCGATAGAAAAGAGGTAAGCCGAAAGTCTCTTAAAGGTGCACAAAAATGCAATTGGCGTACCAATACATTGGTACAATGGTGTGCACTCACCAGTCAAAAAGCCAAACTGAGGGCCCAACTCAAGGCCTAAAGAACGGTCTCTAAACTAATTATGACCAGAGATGATAAACAGACAAACTCTTTGTCTTAGTTTCCCAGCATTCAACTTGCTTCAACCATTTTACATTTTGAAGAATAAAAAGAAATGTAAATACTCCTAGTAAACAAGGGAGGGAGGGAAGACATAGATGTGGAGGTGGATAGATAAGAGACACAATGAGAGAAATCCACCACTTGCCTTGTTGACGTCTTTGACCGACTCCTTCGTTATATAAAGAACAAGACCGAATTTTGTTATGCAAGACGTTTTGTTTTTTCCACAGGAGAATGTTGTAGCGACTTCCAAGTCTGGGAACACAGCCTTAAAGAGTTCGCTTATGCCCTCATTCGAGCTGTACGAGTGGTGTTCCGTAATTGTTTTTAAAATCCAGAGCACCTCTGCCCGAAGTGTCAGGGTTCCACCGACACCCATCATGCCACTGCTCGGCCCTTGTGTTGTTGCTAGCCTTGCCGATGATGTCTGGCTTGGCTGATGCTGCTGACGTTCGACAGTGGTGCTCGTGCCAACTCCAGGTGCATTCGGAGATTGAACCGTGCAGAACTGAGCGATGGGCTGGTGGTGGTGGAGGGCAGATGCAATGTGCTTTGAGCTCTTCATGTGAGACTCTAAAACGAAATTACCTATAGTGGACAACTTGAAGGTCTTTCGACTTGCTTCAACGTCACTTCCAGGAACCTCCCTCACCCAATCACGATATCTTTCATCTGAAAGCCACTGCTGATTAAAACGACACTTCCCCATGCTGCGATTCGCGGAGTCTCCTCTCCACCACGGACTCCGACGACTGCGCTGGTGCGAAAATGTATCAATATTGTTTCTTTCTTTGCGCATACTCCAAGAAATTCACTGATGTTACGCAAAACCCACGTTTTCACATCGTAGAATAGTATGAGTAAATTTAAGACCTTTGTTTAAAAAAAATTAAGACTTGGGCAAAGCAATTTAAGACTTTTTAAGGCCTTAATTTTGGAATATTACATTTAAGACTTTTAAGACCCCGCGGCTACCATGTAGGTAGAACCCTATCAGAAAGGGCTCCAAGACCTTTTAGGAACATTTAAAAGAAACATTCTTTCCTAAGAGTGTAATACAGACATGTGACACTTATGCAAGAACACACACACACACAATGTACTTACAATCACTCTCAGCCCGAAACAGGAAGGTGCGATTATGAGTGACCACCTCAAACTTCTGGTCTCCCACACTGGTCACTGTTGTGATGGAGGATGTTGGTATGAGCCGCTTTGAATAAACATCCTAGAAAAACCAGATACATTTTACAATTAAGTTTTAAACCAGTGCCGTTGGAAAAAAACACCAATTTCGCCATACACACATATTGAGATCATTTTCTGAAATGTAGAAATTTCCTTCAAAAATGAAATAATATTCAATTTAAAAGGACTTTTGTATATTCAAATGACTGTATTATTAGTATTATTATTCTAATTATTATTATTATTATTATTATTCTAATTAGTAGTAGTAGTACTTTCATATTCTCCATTAGGGTTGTTGTTCATAAAGCAATTTAACAATGAAAATTAAATTAAAAATACTCAAACCGACATGATGATGAATATGTGACTGATCTAACTGATATGTTTAATTCAATTCAATGCAGTTTTTTGTATCGTACTTTTAACAACAGACATTGGAGCAAAGCAGCTTCACAGAGATATTTAAATTCTGGATATAAATTTTAAAAGAGGAAATTTGCAAATTTATGCCTAATGAGCGACTCTGAGGCGATGGTGGCAAGGAAAAACTCCCTCAGCTGACATGAGGAAGAAGCACTGAAAGGAACCAGATTCAGAACCCATCCTCATCTGGATGATAACAAACAGCACAAGTATAAATGACTTGCTTCTATAACTGTGTCTACAACCAGGAAATTCATAATGGTGCAAAAAAAGTGCAATTGTGTGACCAGGAAACATGAAGTCTATTTTGCTTTAGTTATCTATTCATTGATGTTGACTTGAGTGCAAAACTGATCATGACCACTGCATTCCTAAAGTTATCAGTAAGTATTTTATTAAGGTACAGTATACTGAAAATTTCATTAAAATATAATTGTTTCTATGGTATGTAAACATCCAGTGAAACTATTAAAACTCAATATGTCTGATCAGATAACATTTCTCAAAAGACAAATTAAACACACCTTGTCATTGTCAAAGTATCGCAGGTAATCAGCGTCCAGTTTGACCCAACGCCGCTGATAGATCAGGGACCTGAGGAGACAAAATAATCATTAAATATGCTTTAAATTGGTCTCAGAGTCATTGATAAATTCTGGATATTCAAACAAAACATTAGGCTCTCAGGTTTTAATGGTTTGTAGTACAACCCCCAAATAATAAAAAAGTTGGGACGATAAAGAAGTAACAAAGAAAAAGAAAGAAAGAAAGCAGTGATTTCTAAATTTACTTTGATTTGTATTATAGCTGCACTGCTGTAGACAGGGAGAGGCTCCAGAGAGTAGTAAAGGCAGCACAGAAGATTATTGGCTGCCCTCTCCCCTCCCTGATGGACATTTACACCTCCCGCTGCCTTAGCAGAGCTAAGAACATTATCAAGGACAGCTCCCACCCTGGCTTTGATCTGTTTGACCTGTTGCCCTCACGGAGGCGCTACAGGTGCATCAGGACAAAAACAAATAGATTCAAAAACAGCTTCTTTCCAAAAGCCATAACCGCCCTGAACTCAGATATGCTCTGACTTTATAGTCTAAACCTAAAGTGCAATACTTCATCTCATCTCATTATCTCTAGCCGCTTTATCCTGTTCTACAGGGTCGCAGGCAAGCTGGAGCCTATCCCAGCTGACTATGGGCGAAATGCGGGGTACACCCTGGACAAGTCGCCAGGTCATCACAGGGCTGACACATAGACACAGACAACCATTCACACTCACATTCACACCTACGCTCAATTTAGAGTCACCAGTTAACCTAACCTGCATGTCTTTGGACTGTGGGGGAAACCGGAGCACCCGGAGGAAACCCACGCGGACACGGGGAGAACATGCAAACTCCACACAGAAAGGCCCTCGCCGGCCACTGGGCTCGAACCCAGACCTTCTTGCTGTGAGGCGACAGCGCTAACCACTACACCACCGTGCCACCCCTGCAATACTTCATAATGTGCAATATTTTATTTTACAATGTGACTCTCTCTGTGCAATACTTTATAATGTGCAATACCTCACTCCATAATGTGAAACGCAACACATACACCTCAGGACTGTGCACCCTACACACAACACGTACACCTCCGGACTGTGCACCTTACACACAACACGTACACCAAGTCTGTGCACCTTACCTTAC
Organism: Neoarius graeffei; assembly: GCF_027579695.1. Taxonomy (NCBI): domain Eukaryota; kingdom Metazoa; phylum Chordata; class Actinopteri; order Siluriformes; family Ariidae; genus Neoarius; species Neoarius graeffei. Next base: position 71,679,036 of record NC_083584.1, read on the forward strand.
CTTGCAATACTTCATAATGTGTAATATTTTATTTTATAATGTGACTCTCTTCATGCAATAATTTATAATGTGCAATACTTTATAATGTGACTCTCTCTGTGCAATACTTTATAATGTGCAATACCTCACTCCATAATGTGAAACACAACACATACACCTCAGGACTGTGCACCCTACACACAACACGTACACCTCAGGACTGTGCACCTTACACCCTCTTTCTTTTTCTCTACATGCTGTTTGCAATGTTATTGGAGTTGCTTTTAATCTCATTGTACATGTGTATAGTGACAATAAAGGCATTCTATTCTATTCTATTCTATTCTATTCTATTCTATTTCATTGCAGGCAGTATGAGCCCAAGATATTTCATGTTTTTTTCTGGTCAACTTCATTTCATTTGTTAATATACATCCATTCCTGTGTTTCAGACCTGCAACACGTTCCAAAAAAAGTTGGGAGGAGGGCAGTTTAGGGCTAGTAATGAGGTAAAACAATTAAATAATGATGTGATTTGAAACAGGTGATGTCAACAGGTGACTGTAATCATGATTTGGTACAAAATCAGTATCCAGGAAAGGCCTAGTCTTTTGAGGAGCAAAGATGGGCAGAGAATCGCCAGTTCATCAAGAAATTCATGAGAAAATTACTGAAATGTTTAAAAACTATGTTCCTCAAAGAAAGACAGGAAGGGATTTGGATATTTCACCCTCTACGATGCATAAGATCATTAAATGATTCAAGGAACCTGGAGGAGTTTCGGTGTGTAAAGGGCAAGGGCATAAGCCTAAGCTGAACACCTGTGATCTCTGATCCCTCTGATGGCACTACATCAAGAATCATCATTCATCTTTAGAAGAAGAACTTTATCACACATGCACTTAAGCACAATGAAATTCATCACAGTGAAATTGAACCCGTCTGCAGCACTGAACACACATGAGCAGCTATGTTACGGTGCCCAAGGAGCAGTTGGAGGGTCGGTGCTTTGCTCAAGGGCGCCTCAGCCCATGGCTGCCCCATATTAACCTAACCGCTTGTCTTTGGACTGTGGGGGAAACCGGAGCACCCAGAGGAAACCCACGCAGACACGGGGAGAACATGCAAACTCCACACAGAAAGGCCCCCATTGGCCACTGGGCTCGAACCCAGAACCTTCTTGCTATGAGGTGACAGTACTAACCACTGCACCACCGTGCCGCCTGATGGTTGATGGTTCTTTAGCTGATGGGCTCAGGATTACTTTGGCAAACCTTTGTCAAGCACTTCAATATGGAGTTACAGCCACAAATGCCAGTTAAAACTTTACTGCGCAAAAAACTGTGTTCAGAAGCGCCGTCGACTTCTCTGGGCTCGGAGGCGTCTGGGATGGACCATCACACAGTGGAAATGTGTATTGTGGTCAGATGAATCAGTATTCCAGGTCTTTTTTTGTAAGAAATGGATGCCGTGTGCTCCGGACCAAAGCCAAAAAGGACCATCCAGACTGTTACCAACAACAAGTCCAAAAGCCAGGGTGTGTCATGGTATGAGGTTGTGTCAGTGCCCTTGGCAAAGGTAACTTACACTTTTGTGATGGAGCATTAATGCAGAAAAGTACACTGACATTTTGGAGGAACATTTGCTGCCTTCAAGATGACGTCTTTTCCAGGGAGATTTCAACAAGACAGTGCAAAACCACATTCTGCACACATTACAAAGGCGTGGCTATGGAAGAAGAGGGCGTGTCCCCTCTGTCCCCAATACAGAATGTGTGGGGAATTTAGATATGAAAAATACATCAACGACAACCCTGCACTGTTGCACACCTTAAGACCTGTTTGCAGGAAGAACGGAACAAAATAACACCTGAAACACTTCATCACTTGGTGTCTTCAGCCCCTAAACATCTTAAGTGTTGTGAGAAGGAATGGAAGCATTATAAAGTGGTCATGAATTTATCGTCCCAACTTTTTTTAAACGTGTTGCAAGAATCAAAATTGAAAGAAGTGTTCATTTTGAAAAAATAAAAACAAAAAAAACACCCATTCATCAAATAATGTGCTGTTATACTGATTTAAGTGCAATACAGGTCAAAGATTATTTACAAATTATTGTTTTCAGTTTTAATTTAAATTTCAACACACAGTGGGCGGCACGGTGGTGTAGTGGTTAGCGCTGTCGCCTCACAGCAAGAAGGTCCGGGTTCGAGCCCCGGGGCCGGCGAGGGCCTTTCTGTGCGGAGTTTGCATGTTCTCCCCGTGTCCGCGTGGGTTTCCTCCGGGTGTTCCGGTTTCCCCCACAGTCCAAAGACATGCAGGTTAGGTTAACTGGTGACTCTAAATTGCGCGTAGGTGTGAATGTGAGTGTGAATGGTTGTCTGTGTCTATGTGTCAGCCCTGTGATGACCTGGCGACTTGTCCAGGGTGTACCCCGCCTTTCACCCGTAGTCAGCTGGGATAGGCTCCAGCTCGCCTGCGACCCTGTAGAAGGATAAAGCGGCTAGAGATAATGAGATGAGATGAGAACACACAGTCTCAACTTTCTGATTTGGGGATGTAATCTCTTTCAAACAACGGTGAACATTATACATGATCACAACAGAACTTCAATAAATTAATCCTGTTTAATATTAACTTTAAATTTTAAGTTCAGCTTAAGTAACACCACCTAAAGCTATCACAGCTAATTAGATCTGATTCTCCCCAGCACATGTTTATCACAGAAATAAGGTCATTAAAATGTGACATCTTACTCATTAAAGGTCATAAAGCAAGCAGCAAGGCAAATTATATTATTTCATACATCCTTTCTGTGTTTTCACGGTGACCTTTAACGTTTTTTAACGCATGTGGTTTTCACACCTTGACCACAAAAGGAATGTGTGAGTGTGTGTTTGTTCCACTGTGTTAATGCGCACAATGTGACTTATAGCACTTGTTTATGACTGTTAACTCTTTAACCCTTTGATGCAAAACATATGCACACCCCTTCTCATGGGTTTGACATGGGTCAAAAATGACCCGCATTCATTTCCTAGGTTATTTCATGCTGACTGAGTTTTTCTTTGCTCTACCTTTTGAAATCAATTTATTTTATGATTGAATATTCCAAGTATTCTTTAAATATCTTGTTTTTAATTACCACAAATCATTAATTTATTTTTTTCTTTCCTACTTTATGAACAAAAATACTTTTTATATTACTACACATGGGTCATCCAAGTGTGGTTTAAAATTAAATGTCTTAATACTATAATAATAATTTGTTTCAAGTAATTACTTTAGCAGTGAATGGGGCCAGTTATTTATTTATTTATTTATTAACTATGTCGTTAGCTAAGCCAACTACAATAAAATTAGCTAACTAAAGTAGAATATGTCAACAGCTCGGTAGCTAATAGTAATTACTTGTAACTTTCTGACAAGTAATCTACTCACTCTCAAGGGAACCTAAACATCATCAGTTTTTTTCTAAGGTAATGTTAGAACAATTGAAAAACATTCCTTGCATGTATGAGATGGGCAAAGGGCGCTGTGCTGAGCTGTGAAATGTCTGACACAAGCACGATTCACAGTTCCCACCAAACGCTGGAGTAAATGCATGCGGGTCGGTTCTGACCCATGTGTGTAAACTTGATGTAGAATTACAAAAGCTGTGCTTGTTCATAACTTAAGAAAGGAAAAATAAAAATGATGATTTGTGCGAAACAAAAACAAGATATTTACTGCATATTTGGAAAAGTAAATGACAAAATGAATTTATTTCAAAAGTAGATCATAGAAACACTCAGCCATACATGAAATAACCTGGAAAATGAATGCAGGTCGTTTTTGACCCATGTTGTGCATTAGAAGGGTAGTGATACAAAAAGGGTTTTTATTCAAAAAGTAAGAAAGGAAAAAATAAAATAAGGATGTATGATGATCAAAAACAAGTTAATTGAGGAATACCTTGAATACTGAATGATGGAAATAATTCATTGCAAAGATATAGAAGATAAAAACTCAGCCGGGTCACTTTTGACCCATGTTTTGCATCAAAGGGTTAAAGAGATTTTATTAATTAAAAGACACTGGTTAGAAAAATAATAACCTACTAATAACCTAATAATTTCCATTCTGGAGCTGGTGGGGCTGTAATGCCTCCTACAGGAAGCTCATGGACATTCAACAATAAACTGAACATTATTAAACTTCATATTAAACAGGAAGCTTCTGAGGTGAGACTGCAGTTGTGGCAGAGTTCATTTCAGTCAGGAAACACACACACACACACATTTAAACATGATCTTAGTCTGAAGCTCGGTGTGAAACACGTAAAGTAGCTTTTTAAATAAACTATACTTCTAAACATAGTTTTACTTTTTTTTTTTTTTTCATTTTACTCACGTAATAATGTAAAGAGTGATATAATGCCTTACACTCCGGGTTCGAGCCCCGTGGCCGGCGAGGGTCTTTCTGTGCGGAGTTTGCATGTTCTCCCCGTGTCCGCGTGGGTTTCCTCCGGGTGCTCCGGTTTCCCCCACAGTCCAAAGACATGCAGGTTAGGTTAACTGGTGACTCTAAATTGAGCGTAGGTGTGAATGTGAGTGTGAATGGTTGTCTGTGTCTATGTGTCAGCCCTGTGATGACCCGGCGACTTGTCCAGGGTGAACCCCGCCTTTCGCCCGTAGTCAGCTGGGATAGGCTCCAGCTCGCCTGCGACCCTGTAGAACAGGATAAAGCGGCTACAGATAATGAGATGAGATCTCTGTGGTGAAAATGTAGTGCACTACAAAGGGTGCACTGGCAATTACGTTATACCCTAGGTAGCATGTATAAGTGTTCTTTACCCCTGTGGAGGGTTCTTATCGAGCCAGCCCATCTTAATGACGGGGGTGAGTTGTGGGGTGGAGTCATCCTTGGGGGGCAGAGCTGTGGTGGGCAGATAGATGCTGTTCTGGCTGCTAGAGATTTGGCTGTAATCCTCAATCCATGAGTGCCGCCTGAGAAAGTGGCATGTCACCGAGAGAGAGAGAGAGAGAGAGAGAGAGAGAGAGAAACAGCAGCGTGTTTAAACATGACTTAAGTGTTTATTCTGACCGTCCACTGAACATGAACCTCACACACACACTACACGAAAGCAGGATGTGATCAGATAGAACTCACAGCTGTTACATCACTATTCTCAGTTGAGGTCAGAAACAAAGCAACAGTGACTTTTAACTCGACTCTGAACATGTCGTTTGAAAGGCAAGGAATTTTTCCTTTACAATATCAGGTTCTACAGTGTGTAGCCCAGCCTACTAAAGGTATAGACAGAAAATAAATACATTTTAAAAGTAATAAATAATTTGTTAAAAGCAACTTTAAGTTCTTATACGGTGTTTATTTAAAAAGTTATAATACATTTACAAAGTAAAATAATTCTAAAAACAGTTGATAATGAAATGTTTGTCATGTGTTAAATAAAGTTCATTGAAATTCAAATAGCTTGCTTGTCGTACACAGGTAAAAACGTGCTCGGTTACTACCTAACCTCCATGTTAAACTGTCTATCTTGCTAATTATTTAATTGTATTGGATGTGATAAACTAGGAGCCTAATCAGATCATTGTTGGGGCGGGGTGTGTGAGTTTAGAGGAGTACAGAGACGATAAGCAGACATTCAGAGAGAATATCCGAGCCGGAGAATTATGACAAATACCATGGTGGATGCAGAGTTTACCGACGGGTAAAAGTCATTAGGAGGCTTGCGGAAGGTAAATATTTCTGTGTGCTTATGTTATGCTGTTTACAGAAACAGCATAACATAGGCACACAGAAGTATTTACCTTCCGCAAGCCTCCTAATGACTTTTACCCGTCGGTAAAAGTCCTTAGGATTTACAATAGCATTACAATTTACAAATAGCATTTACAATTTTCACATTACAGTGTGAAAATTGTAAATGCTATTCGTGATTAGCGTATTAGCCGCTAGCAATGTTAGCGCATGTTGTATAGATGCGTTAGTGTGCATTGCTTTGCACTGTTACCATGTGTTGATGTTGTAAGTTAAGCAAAAGTCATAATGGACTTGGACTGAGTTTATTGAAGCTTTGAAATGAGAACAGAGACTAGGAAACTTGTTTATGTTCGCTTAAGGATAAGACCAGGAGGCATTCCTTGGACTTTTTGAGAAGTATAGTAGATTCCGGTCAGCAGTTATTCCTCTCTTTTTCACACGTGTGCGTTGCCGCCAAAAGTTGGCGCTTCGTGTCCTCGTGTTCCAGCACCAGATCGCTTTTCTTCATCAGCTCATCACTCAGCAAACCCAGTAACTAAGGAGGTTGTGAGGAACTAAACTGTTGCACGTGCATATATTTCTTTTTTTTTATTATTATTTATTTTTTATTTTTGCTTGCTTTGCAAGTGAAAGGGTCACTTACGCTACGTTCACACTGCAAGGCTTAATGCTCAATTCCGATTTTTTTGTGAAATCCGATTTTTTTGTGAGGTCGTTCACATTAACACATATATGCGACTTGTATGTGATCCTCAGTATGAACGAAAAGCGACCTAAAAGTGTTCCGCATGCGCATTGCAGGATACGACGACGTCACACGCAGTGAGCATGGCCAGTGTTTACGGAAGTAAAACCGCCCGGTTGCGGTATGACCCATCCAATCTAGCTTGAATAGCTGCATCCCCCCAAATGGAAATCAGCTCCCTAACCTCTGCGTCCTTCCATTGAGAAGATTCAGAACCTTCACAGCCCGAAGCGTCCCTCGCATTGATGTCATGCGCAGGGGCGCAGATACGTTTTTTGAACTGGGGGGGACAAAGCTGCCAGCAAACCAACCCCAACCCCGATATGCCTGTCAAACTTGTTTTGGGTTACCATAGCAACCAAGCTCGAGCTCGCAACCTGTGCAGTCTGCGCAGCTCAACCAACCGAATATCAGTCTTTGTTTTGTTTTATGTGAGTTGTTGCAACTATGTATACACTGCTGTGCACCTCAATAAACCGAATGGTAATTAGTCTTTTGATTTTTCCGTGAGGTTTGCCTTATGCAAAGAAAGACAGCATAGACGTTTTTTCCTCCCTATAAGTAGGGGGGACCGAACGAGGTGAATTTAAATCTGGGTGGGACGAGTCCCACCCTCTATCTGCGCCCGTGATTATGCGCCATGTTGTTGTAACTTTTTTTGAGAGACCCGCCGCCTACTTCAGCGCAGAATAGTGACGTTTGTGGCTTGTTGATGACGTGTAAGTCGGATGAATGCGACCTGGCGGTTCAGACTGAAGTCGCATATGAAAAGAGCGGATAGGAATCGGAATTAGGACCACATATCCAAACGGCCTGGGTCGGATTTGAAAAAATCGGATCTGTGTCGTTCATATTGTCAATAAAAGATCGGATACAGGTCACATATGGGCGAAAAGATCGGATTTGAGTCACTTCAGCCTGCAGTGTGAACGTAGCCTAAGTTTCAGACCTCAGCGCTCACAAGCATCGACTCAGGCCTGCAACGTTTTAGTTCTTTTAAGGGACATTTTGTTTTATTGCAGACTGTGTGTGTGTGTGTGTGTGTGTGTGTGTGTGTGTGTGTGTGTGTGTGTGAGAGGAGTGCACCCTCAGTTAATCTTGCGTATAAATACAGCATCATTTGAGAAAGTTAAGGGTACATATTGAGTAATTTTATTTTACTACACAGCAATTCAAAAAGTCATTTAGTGTTAAATATCGAATTTGTTTTGTACCTAATTAATTTTTATTTATGTTTATTGAAAAGCCATTTAAAACCCCACTTCATTTAATAATAATCCTTTATTTTTATATAAAGTCGTTGTGTGTGGTCGTGTTTATATTGTTTTGAGTTCATTCATATTTTGTGGTTTAAACAAGGTTTTAAAAGAGTGGGTTAAAACAAGTACATAAAAACTAATTCTTAGTAGATTAAATAATTAATTTATCCTATATTTCTACTAAGTGGAGGCACCAACCATCATAAATAGGTTATTTAAAAGTAAAAAGAGAATTTCATTTGGTAATTAAGGGCCCGTTTACACGAGGACGCTGTCGGGTAAAAACGACTAAATATTTTATCGGAAGTGCCTTTCGTCTACACGGGGACGGCGTTTCCGAGGCTGAAAAACGGAAAAAATTGAAAACGCCTTCCAGAGTGGATAAGTTAAAAACAGCCCCCGTTGCATATCCGTCTAAACTACCCAATACGCCAAACTCTGCTCGGATCTGCTCACGTCGGGTACGCGTTTATGTCATACATATGTCATATACTGTACATGCCAGCCCGGGAAGAAGTAAAAAAGTAAGAGCACGTCTGATTACATCGATCCAACGGACCTTCAAGCCGCTCTGGCAGCTTTAATAAACGTCCAGGAGTCCTTCGAACATCTATACCGAATCTGCACATATACCGTTAATGAACAGAGGCGGGTATAGCATGCTCTTACTTTTTTACTTACTTTCTTACTTACCATAGCCAGAGTAGTCAAAGTTTTCGCGGCGCAGATCAGACAAGACGGAAGACGTCGCGCATGCGTGCAGACATAGTGGAGGTCTTTCACAGCACCACCTAGCTGCCTGGCATGCACATCCAATTGAATTCCACACATTTATGCGTCACCGTATAGACGCAGGTTTCCTCCTTGAAAACGGTCGTGTAGACGCGGAAAAAAGTGAGAAGGAAAACGGACTTTTGCGTTTTTGTTTCAGACCGTCCCTGTGTAAACTGGGCCTAATACAGGTTTACGGCAAAGCCAATAATTAAAGGAACCCAGGGCCCCGCCCATGGCACTATAACACCGCTTTAAAGCATATTGGATAAATAGCTACCTGGGACGAGCGCTACAAGTGCATTTAGACACTTCCGATAGGGAATGAGATCAGTACAGTTTCAGGGTTCTGTGTGGACTCAGAATGAATGCAAACTCAGTTAGCACACTAAACATCTGGACTGCCAGATGGTGGCAGGGTGGTGTAGTGGTTAGCGCTGTCGCCTCACAGCAAGAGGAATCTGTGTTTGAGCCCAGTGGCTGACAGGGGGCCCTTTCTGTGTGGAGTTTGCATGTTCTCCCCGTGTCCGCGTGGGTTTCCTCCGGGTGCTCCGGTTTCCCCCACAGTCCAAAGACATGCAGGTTAGGTTAACTGGTGACTCTAAATTGACCGTAGGTGTGAATGTGAGTGTGAATGGTTGTCTGTGTCTATGTGTCAGCCCTGTGATGACCTGGCGACTTGTCCAGGGTGTACCCCGCCTTTCGCCCGTAGTCAGCTGGGATAGGCTCCAGCTTGCCTGCGACCCTGTAGAACAGGATAAAGCGGCTACAGATAATGAGATGAGATGAGATGAGATGAGATGAGATGAGATGAGTATCAGCATCCCACTTTGTGTGTGAGCATATTTACATCACAGATCTGGACAAAAACACACTGAATCTCAAGAAATGAAACTGGTTTTGTGTTTGAATGCAGTCCAGTGTTACATGAAATAAAATGAATATTCAGTGTTGTATAATCTATATTCTATACAACGCCCTCCACAATTATTGGCACCCCGGTTTAAGATGTGCTAAAAGCCTTAAAATAAATTCAATTTTTATTGCAGAAGCATAATCTCACACTGAAAATTGTAGAAAAATGTAACCCTTAGCTCAAGTGAATTACAAAATAAAAAAAAATCCCTGACTAAGAAATAATTATTTTTCATAAAATCACCTGTTCCACAATTATTGGCACCCATAACAATTCCTAGAAAATAAATGTAATTGAAGCATTTCTGTCATTTCTACTGTAGTTTATAAAGTTGATCAGAGTATCTAGGAACCTTTAATTAGTAATTCATCACATCCTGTTTCCCTGGGGTACAAATGTGTGACACAGAGGCCTATTTCTCTTATCCACTCTTCAACATGGGAAAGACAAGAGAACACACCATTCAAGTCAGGCAGATGTGTGTCGACCTTCATAAGTCAGGCAATGGCTACAAGAAAATAGCTGCTCGCCTACACCGGCCCATATCTACAGTCAGAGGAATCATCAAGAAGTTTAAAACAACTGGAACAGCGGCAAACAAGCCTGGACGAGGATGCAAGTTTATCTTGCCACCACGCACAGTGAGGAGGATGGGAAGAGAAGTAAAAAGTTCCCCAAAGCTCACTGTTAGAGAATTGCATCAAAGAGAATTGCATCATCTTGGGGTCATAAAGTCTCCATAACAACCATCAGGCGCTATCTACATGCCAACAAGCTGTTTGGGACGCATGCACGGAAAAAGCCTTTTCTCACTTACAAGCATAAACGTAAACGTCTGGAGTTCGCTAAGCGGTACTGGGACTTCAACTGGGACTGTGTGCTTTGGTCAGATGAGACCAAGATAGAGCTTTTTGGCAACAAACACTCTAATACATCACAAAAGATGAGTAAGCGGAAAAGCACCTCATGCCCATTGTGAAGTATGGGGGAGGATCGGTGATGCTGTGGGCCTGTTTCTCTTCCAGAGGCCCCGGGAACCTTGTTAGGGTGCATGGCATCATGAACTCTTTGAAATACCAGGACATTTTAAATCAAAATCTGGTGGCTTCTGCCCGAAAGCTGAAGATGGGTCATCACTGGGTCTTTCAGCAAAATAATGACCCTAAACATGTGGCCAAATCGACACAAAAATGGTTCACCAGACACAAAATCAAGCTCCTCCCATGGCCATCTCAGTCCCCAGACCTCAACCCAATTGAAAACCTGTGGGGTGAGCTGAAGAGGAGCGTACATAGGAGACGACTCTGGATGATTTAGAGAGATTGTGCAAAGAAGAATGGTCAAAGATCCCTCTCTCTCTCTGTATTCTCCCATCTTGTGAAATGTTATAGGAGAATATTAAGTGCTGTCTTGTTGGCAAAAGGGAGTTGTACAAAGTATTAACATCAGGGGTGCCAATAATTGTGGCACACATGATTTCATGTAAAAGAATTATTTCTTAATGTGGGATATTTTTTCCCCACTGAATAAATGCACTCGAATTAAAGGTTGGAGTTTTCTCTTTTTTTGCATTGTTGTCCTATATTATTATTTTTTTTAAATGAATTTATTAGAAGCCTAAGAACATATCTTAACGAGGGGTGCCAATAATTGTTTACAAACTAATCTTCTGGATCTTTTAGATAAGTAACTACCTTCACAGACGACTCTTCCGTGTCTAACATCTCCAGCTGCTGCACAGTGACTAATACAGGTTGCTATGGAAACCCGAGGACAGGGATGTGCTTTCTGCTCAGAGCTCTACTGAACACAGCTTTTATTTCTCCAGTTACAGGAGCACAACATGCGAAAGTCTGGTTGGCATGGCGAATAACTCCGCCCTCGTTACACTAATGAGTTCACATTCCACATGGATGAAAAGCCATGTGAAGTCAAACATCCGACAATTACAGCATCGTGTTAAAATATGTCCCGTTAACTGATTTACTTACAAGGTCAAAGGTCAGAGGAGTAGGGGGTGTCGTGGCTCAGGTGGTTAAGGCGCCATACCATGAATGCGGGCGACCCGGGTTCGATTCCGGCCCGAGGTCATTTCCCGATCCCTTCCCGTCTCTCTCTCTCCCGCTCATTTCCTGTCTCTACACTGTCCTATCCAATAAAGGTGCAAAAAGCCCAAAAAAAATCTTTAAAAAAAAAGGTCAGAGGAGTACTTACTTTTCCGCCACGGAGTCGTCGTCCTCATCCAGGAGCTCATCGTCGCTGTACAGGCTGCTGTGCCGAGACTTGCGGACACGGGGAAGCGGCTGGAGCATGTTCTATTGGACAACGATGCTGTCAATCAAGAACCTTCTCTTCCAAATTTCTATTGGACAATGAACCATAAAATGCACACACACACACACCTTATCTGACATTTCTATAGGATCACCGTCTGCACATTTTGCCATGTTGAGCTCCTCATAGCTGTCTGAACTGCCTGTAGAGTCCAACCCTGAACACACACACACACACACTTACATTAAATAAGCAGTAAAACTGAACAGGACACGAACAAAGATGAAAAGGAAAACCATTTATCAGCTAATAATTAGCTCGTATTAAACAGCATGCACACAGCAGTTCAGGCGACTCACCACACATTAACCTGTGCATTCTTTAAAACTACAGTCATCAGCTAACCCTGACGTTCTTACAAGTAGTTTTTGCACTGTCTTTAGTTCCAATAAACAGTAAATAAATTCCTTCCTCGAATTAAATACAGTGTCTTGCAAAAGTATTCATCCCCCCTTGGTGTTTGTCCTGTTTTGTTGCATTACAAGATGGAACTAGACCGGACAATTCCCCGGGGGAAATTGTGAGAGGATGCAGTGCACGAAGCAATTCGGTCACGCATGTTCGCTGGCCGTGAATGTGTGACCCGCAATGATGTTTCAATGCAATGATTGTGTGTGTGCTTGAGACAGCAGCCGTCATGAAGAAGAGCTATTCAAGAGCATAAACAAAGTGACTACAGGCGGAAATTAGCATGTACTGCTATAACCTGGGACAGACATCTGTCCTTACCACAAGGATAATGTTTAATTTGTGCACTGTCCCTTTTAAAAATAAAATAAACTCTAAACTCTAAGAAGAGTGGTTGTAGTTTGTATGTACGAACAGAAGTGTTCCTAATAAAGTGGGCGGCTAAGGTGACGTGTCATGCCGACCGAGGCTGTTTTTTTTTTTTTTTTCACAAAAAAAAAAGAAATTCACAAAATTCTTTCACAGTGAGCGCTAGAAGGGTCTCCTGAATAGACTGATGTAATTTTTTGTCTGTAGTGTTAAAAATGAGAGACTTTTCTGTCACGTTTATAATGGGTGTCAATGAGCTAAGACACACAAGGTCTGGAGTTTTGTGCTGTTTTATATGAAGGACCAGGCCTCGAACAATGACAAATAACTCGACAACGGAAGCAGCTATTCACAAAATTCTTTCACAGTGAGCGCTAGAAGGGTCTCCTGAATAAAATGATGTATTTTTTGTCTGTCGTGTTAAAAATGACGACACTAGAACGATTTAAAAATGAGAGACTTTTCTGTCCCGTTTATAATGGGAGTCAGTGAGGCCGCTCACCTGTGCTCTCCTCACTTTGAGGCTTCTCATTCAAAAACTGTAAATCCTATCGTTTAGGTAAACACATTGTGTGAATCAGGACAAGTTTTCCTACAACTTTTGAGAAAATCATGTCTGTAGAGTGAAATGTGTGGCTGAAAACACAGTTTAAGCGAGAAAGTTTGAGCTTTTTTTTCAAGCTGTCTACACTCTGAGTTAACAAGCTGCACTGGTGTGTAACGCAATAGACACCCATTCAAAAGCCGGATTTTCTCCCGGAACCCACATGGCGTTTGAGCCGGGACTGATCCGAAAGTGTAGAACCTAGCAGAAAAGTTGAATGCCAGATCCACAGAGGAGAAGTTTTCCTACGTTTTAGAGTTTGAATCACGTCTCTAGGTGAAAGCATGCCAGAGTAGCGGACATTTGAAAAACGTTGAAAAAGTGCTTTTTTTTTCAATTAATTCCATAGAAATGAATGGGTTTTTTGGGGGGATTTTTTCGCGACTACGTCGTGAAAAAATCGTATTTTATAGAGAAAAGTAATAGCATAGCGAGTCCGATCGAGCCGCACGTTTTGATATATTGTTGGTCTGTGTGCGACGTATGGTTATTGAGTTATTCGAAATCAAAATTTGCGTAGGAGGAAGAATACGGAAGAAGAAGAAGAAACACGTAGAAGAACAATAGTTGCAGTGCTTTGCACTGCAACCTAATTAAAACGGGTTTTCGGAGGGTTAGCACCATTTGATTTACACAACATGCCTACGCCTTTAAAGGTGAAAATCGATGTTTTATTGTGACACAAACAATAATTAAGATGAAAAAACAGAAATCTGGAGTGTGCATAAGTATTCACCCCCTTTCATATGAAACCCCTAAATAAGAGCTGGTCCAACCAGTTCACTTCATAAGTCACATAATTAGTTGATTAAGATCCACCTGTGTGCAATCAAAGTGTCATATGATGTCTGTATAAATCAACCTGTTCTGGAAGGACCCTGACTCTGCAACACTACTAATCAAGCAACATGAGAACCAAGGAGCCTCCAAACAGGTCAGAGACAAAGTTGTGGAGAAGTATAGATCAGGGTTGGGTTATAAAAAATATCCCAAACTTTGAATATCCCAGGGAGCACCATTAAATCCATTATAGCAAAATGGAAAGAATATGGCACCACTACAAACCTGACAAGAGAAGGCCACCCACCAAAACTCACAGACCGGGCAAGGAGGGCATTAATCAGAGATGCAACAAAGACACCAAAGATAACACTGAAGGAGCTGCAAAGATCCACAGCGGAGATGGGAGTATCTGTCCATAGGACCACTTTAAGCCGTACACTCCACACAGTGGGGCTTTATGGAAGAGTGGCCTGAAAAAAGCCATTGCTTAAGAAAACACGTTTGGAGTTTGCCCAACAGCATGTGGCAGACTCCCCAAACACATGGAAGAAGATTCTCTGGTCAAATGAGACAAAAATTGATCTTTTTGACCATCATGGGAAATGCCATGTATGGCACAAACCCAACACCCTGAGAACACCATGCCTACAATGAAGCATGGTGGTGGCAGCATCATGCTGTGGGGATGTTTTTCATCTGCAGGGACAGGAAAGTTGGTCAGGACTGAAGGAAAGATGGATGGCACTAAATGCAGGGCAATTCTGGAGGAAAACCTGTTTGAGTCAGCCAGAGGTTTGAGACTGAGACGAAGGTTCACGTTCCAGCAGGACAATGACACTAAACATACTGCTAAAGCTACACTGGAGTGGTTTAAAGGGAAACGTTTAAATGTATTGGAATGGCCTAATCAAAGCCCAGACCTCAATCCAATTGAGAATCTGTGGCATAACTTGAAGATTGCTGTACACCAACACAACCCATCTAACTTGAAGGAGTTGGAGCAGTTTTGCCTTGAGGAATGGGCAAAAATCCCAGTGGCTAGATGTGCTAAGCTAATAGAGACAAACCCCAAGAGACTTGCAGCTGCAATCCCAGCAAAAGCTGGCACTACATACCTATGCACACTCCAGATTTCCGTTTTTTCATCTTAGTGTTTGTGTCACAATAAAACATCAATGTGCACATTTAAAGCTATAGGCATGTTGTGTAAATCAAATGGTGCTAACCCTCCAAAAATAAATTTTAATTCCAGCTTGTAATGAGACAAAACAGGACAAACACCAAGGGGGTGAATACTTCTACAAGACACTGTTTACTTAATTTCACATCAATCATCTTTTTTTTTATTAAAACAATACGAACCAAAAATCTAGTCTTGAGATGTTGTTAGAATTACAACGTTAAATTAAATTTCAGTGTGTGAAGACGCACTCAACAGACTTTATTTCAAGAATAAAGAAGAAAAGGCCACATATAATTATATACTAGTGCTGTCAAGCGATTAAAATATTTAATCGCGATTAATGTCGCGACAGTCATAGTTAACTTGCGATTAATCACAATTTAATTGCACATTTTTGTCACATAAAAAAACATTGTAATTCTCTTATCAGCATAAAAAAGTGAATGGGCTTGCTTTATACCAATGTTTTTTTTTTATTGCCAAGCATAACACATCTTGACACAGCCACTGCAGAGTGAAACCTAAGCCGAGCACCGGCGCGGGGCTAGCAAAAGAACCATGAGTGAAATGATCTACTGTTTGAGTTAGTCTACAACTCTAATCAGAGAGATAGGTTACACAGTGACGGTAGGCTTGACATGCTTGATTATAATATAAAGTACACTATTATATTAAGTTTAAGTTGTTCGTTGATAAATATTGCATTGAATCTGATCTTTACTGTTTCAGCTCACTTAACACATTTTGTACTTTTACACTTTCTGCCTGTTGATGCGTCGTGCTGTCCAATCAGAGGCAGCCAAATTTGCATATTACAGGAAGGATTTCTGGGATAGCATTGAGTTTACAGTTCAGAGGGATCTGGCTTCTTTAGACGCTGTCTTCTTAAAACTGAATAAATATTTAAAAAGAGCCAAATGAGCCAGTCTTTTGAACGTCTCTTTTCAAAGAACGGATCACAAAGATGCGGATCCCATCAAAGAGCCATAAATCCCATCTCTACTAGCGCGCCCTGCCCGCGCTGGTTCTTTGGGGGGGGCAGAGGACTCTGGCTGTGCGGGGCGTGGCATTACAGTCTAGCTGCTATCGGTTTTCTAAGCAAAGTCTCTGTTCCAAGTTCCTGGCAGTTTCAAAAGCTTATGAAAAACCTACATCATGTCACAGAGCGTTAATCTCGCGATAAAAAAATTATCGCCGTTAAAATTGAGTCAAGTTAACACATTAATAACGCGACATTTTTGACAGCACTATTATATACGTTATAATATAATAATTATTTTTCAGTGTAAAATCTAATATAAAGCCAACAACAATCAACATTTTGGAGAATTCCTTTGTAATATATTAAATATTGCATGTAACAATATATTGCAATTTAATGTATTAAATTGGGACAATAATTAATGTGTATTTTTATGAACTTTATGAAAGTTCCTCAGCGAGAAACAGACTTCTAGATTTTTTGGTACTGAATATAGAAGGGGGAAAAAAAAAGAGGTTGTAAGACAAAAACAAAACAAAACAAAAACCTCCGATTTAATGTGTTTACAGTCTAGTTAGTGTGGTTTACAAGGTTTTAAAGGAAAGTGATGCGTATATATTGTAATGACGTAGATCAGGAAACAAGCTTTGGGGATGTGACATGATGTGATTGAAGTGGGTGGAGCTAATGTGGTTACGGGTGGACAAGAGTCAAAACAGTTAAATAAGTATGTTTCTGTTGAGTTTTGAGATTTTTATTAGTTCAGCTTTAGAGAGGACGTGTTACAGAAGAAACGGATTTTAAAATCTGATAAATGACGTAAACAGTCAGCGTTTTGTCTCGATTTAAACCTGTAACATACTGCCGTGGAGAAAGAGCCGAGTGACGAGATACTTTTACTTTTCACTGTTTGACAAATCAAATTAAAATCTTGCAAGTTAAATGGTTCTGCACTGAAACAGGAAATGTGAAGTTTTAAAAGCATTTGAAGTTTAACCTTGAAAACAGTTTGACGTTGTGTGTGTTGGGGAGCTACTCACGTCTCCGACAGGGCGCCAACACGGCCCCTAGCTGAGAAGTTTCTATACAAGGTTTTATTTGGGCTGTGACGTCCAGACCACAGAGATCATCTGCTGGAGACGAGCTGGAGGGGGAAGAGACAAAGAGAGAGAGATTTCTGTTTTTAGCAGATATAAATACTCGAGGTTACTCTCACTTTCCATGTAATTATAAACCCTCGATCATCACAGCTCCGCCCCTCAGCACTTCTCTCTTGATGATTCTCTCCTGTTCTTGTTTACTGACTCTCATGTGTGATTGGCTGATTATGTTTCCCAGAATGCGCCTCTGCATTAGCTTAGCACGTCAGCGCTGCGTCCTCGGAGCCAAATAAACGCACTGGTTACTGACGCAGGATGAAGCAATAAGGCTGAACGCTAACATGAAGAAAAACACAAGAGTCAAAGCAGAACTCTGTTACTGAAACCAGTTTCAGTCCTGAGTTTCATCAGGAATTACTCAGCACATTATCTGTTCAAGCCCAGTTAATACCGAACACGTTTTCAGCACTTACACAGCACTTCGGTACTCTGATAACGAGAAAACTGTGAGTTTACACCAAATCACAACAGACAATCTGATTAATGACACACACGTGCTGAATAATCTGATTACTGGTCTGTCTGAGACACAGCAGATTCACATCATGATTAAACTTTAATAAACATTAAAGAAGGAGAGAATGGAAGCTTGGGCGGCACAGTGGTGTAGTGGTTAGCGCTGTCGGCTCACAGCAAGAAGGTTCTGGGTTCGAGCCCCGTGGCCGGCGAGGGCCTTTCTGTGCGGAGTTTGCATGTTGTCCGCGTGGGTTTCCTCCGGGTGCTCCGGTTTCCCCCAAAGACATGTAGGTTAGGTTAACTGGTGACTCTAAATTGACTGTAGGTGTGAATGGTTGTCTATGTGTCAGCCCTGTGATGACCTGGCGACTTGTCCAGGGTGTACCCCGCCTTTTGCCCGTAGTCAGCTGGGATAGGCTCCAGCTTGCCTGCGACCCTGTAGAACAGGATAAAGCGGCTACAGATAATGAAATGAGAATGGAAGCTTCACATTTAGCAGGGATTTTAGGAGAAATGTCGATTCATCCATCCATTATCCGTAACCGCTTATCCTGTGCAGGGTCGCAGGCAAGCTGGTTCCTACACTACTGTTCAAAAGTTTGGGGTCACCCAGACAATTTTGTGTTTTCCATGAAAAGTCACACTTTTATTTCCCACCATAAGTTGTAAAATGAATAGAAAATATAGTCGAGACATTTTTCTGGCCATTTTGAGCATTTAATCGACCCCACAAATGTGATGCTCCAGAAACTCAATCTGCTCAAAGGAAGGTCAGTTTTATAGCTTCTCTAAAGAGCTCAACTGTTTTCAGCTGTGCTAACATGATTGTACAAGGGTTTTCTAATCATCCATTAGCCTTCTGAGGCAATGAGCAAACACATTGTACCATTAGAACACTGGAGTGAGAGTTGCTGGAAATGGGCCTCTATACACCTATGGAGATATTGCACCAAAAACCACACATTTGCAGCTAGAATAGTCATTTAGCACATTAGCAATGTATAGAGTGGATTTCTGATTAGTTTAAAGTGATCTTCATTGAAAAGAACAGTGCTTTTCTTTCAAAAATAAGGACATTTCAAAGTGACCCCAAACTTTTGAACGGTAGTGTATCCCGGCTGACCATAGGTGAGAGGCGGGGTACACCCTGGATAAGTCGCCGGATCAACACAGGGCATCTTAGGAGAAATGTGCTATTTAAAATTGTAACTGTTTAAATGTATAATACACACATGCGCACACAAAAAGAAAAATGTAGACCAGATAACTTATGCATTTAGACAGAAAAGGAAATGCTCTGAGTAATGTTTATATCACACCTGGCACTGACACCATCCTAACATACGGTACTAAAGAATAATTTTAATTATAATAATACCACTGTCTTTAATATTCTAAAATATAAACTCATCTCTAATTGTCAGCAGGATAAAATGATGATACTTTAATATCAGCTAATTGTATCAGATAACTGATATATCAGGAGGCTCTGTCAGGAGTGATGCATTTAGAGATGTATGAATATTGTAAAGCTGAAAGCTGTACTGCCTTTCAAATTTTTCAAGTTTTGGTCATAAAAAGAATTTTCCCGACACCCAATTATTTTTGGTTAGTGGACCGAAAGCTACTGAATTCAAATCACAGACTTCCAATTTTATTATTATTATTATTTTTTTTAATAGAACAATTAATGAACTTAATGCCATGTGGCCCTAAATTCTCCGCTATTTTTTCCTGCTTCACCATGACCCAATTCAAGATACTATGTCATGCATCACATGGTGGGCTTTCCCCGTTCGCGCAAGGCATTGTGGGATACAAATTTGAAACGGGAGAGAAAAATGGAGGACGTGAGTGTGCGAATGAAATGTGAAAGAGCGACTACAGTAACGGAAAGAAAGCGAGAAGGAAAGGAAACGCAGGACCAAACTAATACAGTAAATATCGGCGGTCAGCGAGCACCTCGGTGTGATCAGCTGTTCGTTTAGGGACAGAATGGTATAACTGACAGTGCACGCTCAAAGGTAAACCTGCGCACGCACACACACACGGACTTCCCCTGTCTGCTTGACTGTGCGAAGTGAGCGATTTCGTGCACATTATTTGCTTTAATCCCTTAAAATTAAATAACTTCCCTGCTACAGAATGGCCTGATATTTTGTGAGATATTACAGAAATAAATATACACTGTGTGCACAATTATTAGGCAAGTTGTATTCCTGATGATTAATTTTATCGTTGAACAAATACAGTGCTCTCAGTCAATCCAAATTGTTAATAAACCTAAAACCAGAATGATTAACAAAGGAAAGGGGAGTTTAGGCCTTCTCAGGGGAATATACAAGTGTGCACAATTATTAGGCAACATTTAGTGTGCAGAATTATTATGCAACTAAATGAAAAGCTTAAAGTTTCCCATCTCACTTGTTAACCCCGCCGACAGTAGTCGGAGGGGTTATTATTTTCACCTGCGTCAGTCTGTGTGTGTGTGTATCTGTCTGTCTGTCTGTGTGTCTGCAAGATATCTCAAGAACCAATGGATTGATTTGGACCAAATTTTGTACGTGTTGCCAATCACCCAGGAAGGAAACCATTAAATTTTGGAGGTCAAAGGTCAAAGGTCAAGGTCATGGCAGAACTTCGAAATTTTCGCCCAATGTATTTTAATAGGGAAAAGGCGGGGTTTGCACTCGTTAGAGTGTCCCTGTCTAGTTTATTTTAATTTTCAGTGTAACAAATAAACAACTCAGAATTAACAAATAAACACTTCTAGCATTTCAAAAATATTCAGTGACCAATATAGCCACCCTTCTTTTCAATAACTGCCATGAGTCTTCCATCCAGTCTGTTAGTTTTTTGATTTGTTGACGATCAACTTTTTGTGCAGGAGCAACCACGGCCTCCCAAATGCTATTCAGAGTGGTGTATTGTCTTCCCTCGCTGTAAATCTCATGCTTACGAAGGGGCCACAAGTACTCAATAGGGTTTAAGTCAGGTGAGGAAGGGGGCCATGTCATTACTTTGTCATCTTTAAGGCCTTTGTGGGCTCGCCAAGCAGTGGAGTACTTGGGTGCATGTGATGGTGCATTGGTCATGGCCTTCTTGAATGATGCAGACTTCCTCCCATACCACTGCTTGAAGAATGTATCTTTTAGAAACTGGCAGTAGGTTTGGAAGTTGATGTTAAGTCCATCTTCAACCTGAAATGGTCAAACTAGCTCATCCTTAATAATAGCAGCCCATGCCATTACCCCTCCACCACCTTGCTGGTGTCTGAGTCAAAGTGCCCTGTGTCCATTAGTTATCCAGCTATGGGCCCATCCATCTGGTCTATCCAGAGTCACTCTCATTTCATCCGTCCATAAAACCTTTGGAAAATCTGTCTTCAGATATTTCTTGGCCCAATCTTGACATTTCAACTTGTGAGTCTTGTTTAGTGGTGGTCGTGTTTCAGCCTTCCTTACCTTGGCCATGTCTCTGAGCACCGAACACCTTGTCCTTCTGGACACTCCAGGTCGGTTGCAGTTCTAGAATATTGTGGCACTGGAGGATAATGGGTTCCTGGTAGCTTCATGTTTAATCCTTCTCAAGTCTTTTGCGGTTAATTTGTGTCTTTTCTTCTCCACACATTTTTTGCGACCCTGTTGACTATTTGCAACAAAACGTTTGATTGTTCTGTGCTCACATTTCTATAGCTTAGCTATTTCAAGAGTGCTGCATCCCTCTGATAGGCATTTTACAATTTTTGTCTTTTCAGTGTCTGTTAAATCTCTTTTTTGGCCCATTTTGCCTGAGATAAAGAAGCTGCCTAATAATTATGCACACCTTAATATAGGGTATTAATGACTTTCGGTCACACCCTCCCTCATTACACAAATAAATACCACCCAAGAATGCTTAAATCCAATTAGCATTCAAGTGTATCTAGCTTGCGGTTGGAAAAGGGCAATTCCATGTAAATGTCAACCTCACCATGCAAAAATAAAGCAACATGTAATACATCAAAACCACTCCCAGAGATCTCACCTAGGCCTGTATTTTACAGATGTGAATAAGTTGAACCAATTTGTCACAAGAATTGTTCCCTTCGCCTTAATATGTCAGTCTTTCTTTCTTATAATGTAAAACCCAAGCTAAAATCAACTTTGATCATGTACAATTCTATATTATTCCCACAAGCCACAGAAATGTATGCTAAAATCCACAAAACAGCAAAACAATAGCCATCCTAAATATTATTTAAGAACTTTGATAGTTTTAGCTGATATTTAGAGAGTTTTTCAAAGGGTTATGGTGGTTAAATTGCTGATTTTCTAAACATATGCCATGTCTATTTCAGACGCGTCACATCCATAACGGAATTTCGTCACATCCATAACGCTGACTTTTCCTTCCGAAACTCTGCATGAAATACAAAATATTTTAAACAAAGATTTTTTAATATTCACCTTGGACCCCTCTATCAAACGGATATCTCCATTTCGACATTAGGTTTACAATTTCACAGAGTTTGATAAAAATGTACAGTCACCCAAGAAAAGTGATACTTTTTCTGTCACATCCATAACGCATCTTTTATTGGCGTTTTCTGGCATGCCCTAGATGTACTATGGGAATTGTTCTTGTTCTATCACTTCTCCAGTATGGTACAGCCTTAAAATATGCAACACCTGTTTAAATACTGGGAGACAATAAAACATGCACTGGGTCATTTGTTGCCATTTTGAGTTCAAGTGTCACGTCCATAACGCTGGAATTGCTCAAAACATGCATAGAAATAATGGTAGGGTCAGAGTACTCGCTTGCCTAATAATTGTGCACACAGTGTATATCACAATGAGCAAATTTCAGAGGGAACGACAGTAAATTTCACTGATTTTATGAAATTGAAAGGCCGTCTAGCTTGAATATTGGGATTATACCTGATAAACGATGTCTTGTGTAAACTGAACAGTGAAACAATGCAACATGTTGAAGAAATTATTGATTCATTTGTTGAATTAATGGTGAAGACTGAGCTCCTCCTCACCCGCAGTGTGTTTAACATCATCATCATTTACCTCAGAGGAGAGGAATAAAGTACTGTGAATGGGCGCACACACACACACCTGATCTACGGTACAGAGGTGTGTTTCAGGCCCAAGGTTTGTAGGAGAATCTTATCAGTGCTGGATGCAGGAGTTTACCGTACCTCGCTTTGTGACGACGGTTTCTGTGGTTAGTGTGAGAACACGCTGTGTTCCAGATGAAAACTCAATCCTCAGCGTGCCCTCTAAACACAGACTGTTCAGTGTCTAAACCACGGAGAGTTCATTTAGCTGCCCTCGCACCAGTCTTGTTACACTCATAATGTGACACTTATCACAACATTTACACTTATATTATCGTGTAGCTCTTTAACAATACAGTCTGGAAAAGAAACCGGAATAGTAGTAATCCTTATGCACACATCAAAGCAGATAAGCCATTTTGTATTATTTGTTTATTAAACAGTTCAGGGGCGGCACGGTGGTGTAGTGGTTAGCGCTGTCGCCTCACAGCAAGAAGGTCCTGGGTTCGAGCCCCGGGGCCGGCGAGGGCCTTTCTGTGTGGAGTTTGCATGTTCTCCCCGTGTCCGCGTGGGTTTCCTCCGGGTGCTCCGGTTTCCCCCACAGTCCAAAGACATGCAGGTTAGGTTAACTGGTGACTCTAAATTGAGCGTAGGTGTGAATGTGAGTGTGAATGGTTGTCTGTGTCTATGTGTCAGCCCTGTGATGACCTGGCGACTTGTCCAGGGTGTACCCCGCCTTTCGCCTGTAGTCAGCTGGGATAGGCTCCAGCTTGCCTGCGACCCTGTAGAAGGATAAAGCGGCTTGAGAAGATGAGATGAGATGTTTATTAAACAGCAACATGTCAAATGTTTCATCTGTACAGAGTTACAGCGCCTTGCAGTAGTATCCCCCCCCTTGGTGTTTGTCCTGTTTTGTCGCATTACAAGCTGGAATTGAAATGGATTTTTGGAGGGTTAGCACCATTTGATTTACACAACATGCCGACCACTTTAAAGGTGAAAATTGATGTTTTATTGTCACACAAACAATAATTAAGATAAAAAAACAGAAATCTGGAGTGTGCATAAGTATTCGCGCTTTATAGAGCCACCTTTGGCTGCGATTACAGCTGCAAGTCTCTTGGGGTTTGTCTCTATTAGCTTAGCACATCTAGCCACTGGGATTTTTTGCCCATTCCTCAACGCAAAATTGCTCCAACTCCTTCAGGTTAGTTGGGTTGCGTTGGTGTACAGCAATCTTCAAGTTATGCCACAGATTCTCAGTTGGATTGAGGTCTGGGCTTTGATTAGGCCATTCCAAGATATTTAAACGTTTCCATTTAAACCACTCCAGTGTAGCTTTAGCAGTATGTTTAGTGCCATTGTCCTGCTGGAACATGAACCTTCGTCCCAGTCTCAAACCTCTGGCTGAATCAAACAGGTTTTCCTCCGGAATTACCCTGCGTTTAGTGCCATCCATCTTTCCTTCAGTCCTGACCAGCTTTCCTGTCCCTGTAGAGGAAAAATGTCCCCACGGCATCATGCTGCCACCACCATGCTTCACTGTAGGAATGGCGTTCTCAGGATGTTGGGTTTGTACCACACCCTTTGCTGGGTGGAAACCAGTTTTTCAACTCGCTCTTTAGCCCTAAAGGGAAATGTTATCGGGAAACCTACCCCTGTACAATTTAACTAGATTAAATGAATATTCAACATTCATAAAAACATGCTCGTTTTGCATTTGACTTCTTTCCCACTCTGATGTTTATCCTGAATAACTGCCAACTCCTGCTAGCATTTTTTTTTAACCAACCAACCCCCCCCCATCTTTTTCAGCAGCTTCCCGTTACACAGACATGTCCATTTCCCCGAAACCCATTACTCCATCACTGTACACTCTCTGATGATGCAATCTGCACTGTGGAGTTCAGTCACGGCTGAGTGAACACGCTGCACAATACATCACGCTGCCTGGACAAAGGTTTCTGAAATCGACAGAGCTGAACTCAGACGAAAAAAACAATTTGAGTTTTGAGCAAAATTATTTCCCCCCCAGTAATATTTTTTAACGTGTACTTTAAGAAAACATTTTTTTTTTACCAGAGTGATTATTTTTATTTCAGTTCTTTTCTAAGTGTTAAAAGACAGTAGTAAAAATCAGCGTGTATAAAGGTTTAACAACTTCCTGACCTCGTGAGTTCTAGGGAAATTTACACACCCTCGCCAAACAGAATTCATTCATTGTGTAATCAGATTGCGTCTGTCAACGTCCCTGATCTCCTCCATCACACGATCATCATCAAAACAAAACAAAGAACGCTTACACACTGTACACAAGCTAGAGACTGAAACTGTTTAAATGAGCTAATGAATAAACAGTCGATGAGTGAATGAGTTTCTCACTGATGTTCGTGTGAATGCAGAACAGAGTGAAGAGATGACGATGAGGCACGTGTTTAACACAATGTGTGTAATGCTATAAGATTGAACTCCTCCCAAGTTAAAATGCTAAAACATTATTGATTGAGAAATGACCAAGTGTAATATTTTTGTCTCACTGGGTTCTCTTTATCTACTTTTAGGACTTGTGTGAAAATCTGATGATGCTTTAGGTCATATTTATGCAGAAATATAGAAAATTCTAAAGGGTTCACAAACTTTCAAGCACCACTGCATCCACATATTAAGAACACCTTTACTAATCAAAGAGAGAAAATACACCCAAGTCTGTACCGAGACTCCGTTTGGTTCATATTCACGTGTCTGATAATGTGAGGGTTCCCTGACTGGTCAGTAATTTAGAGGGTGGGGCTAAAAAAAAAAGTGTATATTTGTTATATTTTATTATTTTTTGTTTAAATTGTAAAATATTGCACAAGTTCGAGAATGGCGGAGGGCAGTGGTAAACGTCAGAAAATGAAGCACCAACGGGTTTTTCAAGCCCACGGACGATTGATGACTGATGTAAGATACAGCAAATTTTTAGGTTTTTAAAAATCATTTTTAGTGTTTTATATAAATGGTTTAAGGTGGCACGGTGGTGTAGTGGTTTGCACTGTCACCTCATAACAAGAAGGTCCGGGTTCGAGCCCCGTGGCCGGCGAGGGCCTTTCTGTGTGGAGTTTGCATGTTCTCCCCGTGTCCGCGTGGGTTTCCTCCGGGTGCTCCGGTTTCCCCCACAGTCCAAAGACATGCAGGTTAGGTTAACTGGTGACTCTAAATTGAGCGTAGGTGTGAATGTGAGTGTGAATGGTTGTCTGTGTCTATGTGTCAGCCCTGTGATGACCTGGCGACTTGTCCAGGGTGTACCTCGCCTCTCGCCCATAGTCAGCTGGGATAGGCTCCAGCTTGCCTGCGACCCTGTACAGGACAAGTGGTTATGGATAATGGTTTAAATTGATCATAAAAATAAAGCTGCACGCGGTAATTTGCAGGTTCTAGCTTTTTTTGTTTGTTTGTTTTTGCACTCAACAGATGGAAGCAGCTCAATCACCTAAAATTAAAGCTGCGAGCAGCAATGAACAGGTTTCAGGCTTGACAAAGCAATTTCCGAACAATTCAGTTTAATTCTGTTTAAAGAACGAGTGAGACCAAACACACACACACACACACACACTTTTCTTTGTCACAGTGCATGCAGAAAACAATCTACATTCAACAATCCATGTAGTAAATAACATCTTGTCTATCAGATAGTAAACGCACAGAGCTCATTGATGAAAAAAAAATCTCGTTCGGTGCTGATTATTAACTCATCCGGCCAACAGGTGATGAGTTTAATGCCATCACGTGTTGTCCATTGTTTGTCGTCGTCCACATTTCATGAAAATCGCTTCTTCTCTCTCAATTCTTCACTGATTTTTTGGCAGGAAGGTACAGTAGGTCTGCCTGGGGTGTGTGTGGCTTCTACCCAAGTTTGCATAATTGCAATTAATAATGAAGATATGGAGTAATTAATCAATCCCTAATAAGCAGTTTCCACACAAATCGCTTCTTCGCTTAGCCTGGCAAGCCAGACTAAATGTGAATATTTAGTCTGGTCTCGGTCGTAGACATTTCCGAAGGGTGTGGGTAGGAACAACCTGCTGTCTTTCAAACTGTCTCTGACCAATCAGCGCAACAGTGACTGTGACGTAGTCAGAGCGACAGAAAGCAGTGGGGGAGGCCTTGAAATAAATAATTTTTCAAAATGCGTATTAATTAATAAACAGGTTCTAGATATTAAGAAGTTTGGAGATAATGACCACAAGTTTGGAGTCTGTACCACATACTTTCAACATACACTTTTTTTTTCAAGTGTTTTCAAGGGTTTGCTTAAACTGTTTTTGAGAGTTTTTATTTAGTGGTGTTTGGTGAAATAATTTCCCTTAAATTTAAAATAACGGGAAAATAAGAAACAATCAAAAAGTAATGTTTCAAAGCTGTTTATTAATTCTTTGTACTGCACAAACTAGCCCCATCCTTTTGGCTACGAGCGGAGCAGCTGGTAGATCAGACTTTTGCCATAGCCGGTCGGCAAAACAGCGAAAACGTCCTTCTTGAAAAGGAATGAGCGGAGAGCCTCTTCCTGCTCATGTTTCAACCAAAACTCCAAGTCTAATTCTTCTCAAACTGATTCCAAAGCGGAGTCAAACGCGCGCTGTTCAATAGCTGTAGCCATCTTTCCTGTTGTGCTTTCTCCAGCGTCGCGCAGCCTTGTCGTCACTCCTGCAAAAGCCCGCCCAAAGAATCCAAACAAAAACCTTGCGTTGTGATTGGCGGGCACGATTTGATGCCCGGGGTATTTTGTTGATATGGTGCGAGGCTAGACCCACTCGTAGGCAAAAATATTTTTGGCCGCTAGGCGGGTGGGTCTAGTTTACTAGGCTATTCTTCTCCCTCAATTCTTCACCGATTTTTATTCTTTCTGGCATGACGGTAGAGGTACCTAGAGTGCATATAACTTCTACCCAGATTCGCTTCATTACAATTATTAATGAAGTTATGGACTAAGTCTGAATGAGCAGTTCAACAAAACTAAATCACTTCTTCTTGGTCAATTCCTCACCGTTTTGGATTATTTCTGGCAAATATTTGAGCTGGACTGGTTGAGAGTAGAACTGTGCAAGGTGGCCCACTTTAGATCGTTCCTTCTGGACTAGATGGGTCCGGAGTGAACTACACCATCATTGACGGTCTCGTTAATATTTTCCTCGTTTTGACTGGTGTTAAGGACAGTATCTAGAAAATAAAAAAGGTAATACAATGGAAGGTGCTATTATGAGCTAAGCCTTTTTTAAACACTGTTTTAGCTACAATTGATCCAGGTTGCATGCACAGCAAGGAGGTTCTGGGTTCGAACCCAGCAGCCGGCGAGGGCCTTTCTGTGTGGAGTTTGCATGTTCTCCCTGTGTCTGCGTGGGTTTCCTCTGGGTGCTCCGGTTTCCCCCACAATCCAAAGACATGCAGGTTAGGTTAATATGGGACGGCCTTGGGCTGAGGTGCCCTTGAGCAAAGCACCGAACTCCCAACTGCTCCCTGGGCGCTGTTAGCATGGCTGCCCACTGCTCTGGGTATGTGTGTGTGTGCTCATTGCTCACGTATGTGTGTGTTCACTGCTTCAAATGCAGAGAGGAAATTTCACAAGTGTGTGATGACTAAAGTTGTGCTTTCTTTTCTTTCTTTGTGTGTGTGTGTGTGTGTGTGTTCAGGACACAGTGCCAGATGTCCCCCCTGAGTGTAGAATTGCTCCAAGACAACTTAACTTATGGTAAATTTCACATCATGTTACTTTTTTTCACATTATGCAAAATATCAAAAAATCCATTATGATGGCATTTATTGTCCAAGAGGCTTTTTTGTAGAAGACACCGAGATGGAGTGGCATGCAAAAGTCTGGGCACCCTTGCTTAAAATGTCCGTCACTGTGTATTGTTAAGAGAGCAGAAGATGAACAAATCACCAAAATGCTGAAAGTTAAGTCTAGAAGGCCTTTTGATTTCATAAAAATCGTGAAATTTAGTTTCCTCTGAAATTTGCTCACTGTGATATATGTTTATTTCTGTAATATCTCACAAAATATCAGGCCATTCTGTAGCTGGGAAGTTATTTAATTTGAGAGGATTAAAGCAAATAATGTGCATGAAATTGCTCGCTTCACGCAGTCAAGCAGACAGAGGAAGTCCGTGTGTATGTGTGCATACGCAGGTTTACCTGTTAGGACTGGGGACTGTCTTGGCCTCTAGAGGCCGCTGTTATTGCTTTATCTTGTCATGTTTGTTTTGTCATGTTCACCGCTTCTATGTTTTGTGTTTGTTTTGATTGCCTGTTTCCATGTGCCTTTTACCCCCACCTGTTCTTTATTTCCTGCCCCGCCCAGTTTCTTAATTTCCCTGTGTATAAATACTTCCTCAGTTTGGTCCCTAGTCACGGAGTCTTTGTGTTGTTATGTTCTCACTAGAGACCTCTGTTCCGTGTTCCTTGCCTTTGTGGTCTTTTGTACTTTGCTTTCTTGTGGACTTTTTATTTACCATTTTGGATCTTCTGAGTGTTTGGATTTTTGCCTTTTCTTTTATTATTTTTTGGCTTTTTGTTTTGACTTTGAACTTTTGGATTTTTTATTTTTTCCCGTATATCTTCTGAGCGTTTGGATTATACTTTTGGTTTTTTTGCATTGTAAAAACTTTTTTCTACTCTACTTTCGCCTCACTCCTCTGCACTTGAGTCATTCCCCTGGTGGCCTAGTGGGGGTTTGCTGGATTATTACACCAGTGACCTGGGTTCGACTCCCAGCAAAACCTTAACATTACCTTTAACCGTGCACTGACCGTTCCATCATTCTGTCGCTAAATGAACAGCTGATCACACCGAGGTGCTCACTGACCGCCGATATTTATTAGTCTGGTCCTGCGTTTCCTTTCCTTTGTATATAACATACACTACCGTTCAAAAGTTTGGGGTCACCCAGACAATTTTGTGTTTTCCATGAAAAGTCACACTTTTATTCACCACCATAAGTTGTAAAATGAATAGAAAATATAGTCAAGACATTTTTCTGGCCATTTTGAGCATTTAATCGACCCCACAAATGTGATGCTCCAGAAACTCAATCTGCTCAAAGGAAGGTCAGTTTTATAGCTTCTCTAAAGAGCTCAACTGTTTTCAGCTGTGCTAACATGATTGTACAAGGGTTTTCTAATCATCCATTAGCCTTCTGAGGCAATGAGCAAACACATTGTACCATTAGAACACTGGAGTGAGAGTTGCTGGAAATGGGCCTCTATACACCTATGGAGATATTGCACCAAAAACCAGACATTTGCTTGCAGCTAGAATAGTCATTTAGCACATTAGCAATGTGGTAAATGACATACACCGGTAGTGTATGTTATATTGCAGAGTGTATTTCTCATTAGTTTAAAGTGATCTTCATTGAAAAGAACAGTGCTTTTCTTTCAAAAATAAGAAAATTTCAAAGTGACCCCAAACTTTTGAACGGTAATGTCTTTTCTCGCTTTCCGTTACTGTAGTCACTCTTTCACGTTTCATTCTCACACTCACGTCCTCCATTTTTCTCTCCTGTTTCAAATCTGTATCCCACAATGCCTTGTGCGAACAGAGAAAGCCCACCATGTGATGCATGATGTAGTATCTTGTATTGGGTCATGGTGAAGCAGAAAAAAATAGAGAATTTAGGGCTACGTGGCTCTAAATTCATTAATTGTTCTATTTAAAATTAAAAAAAAAAACTGGAAGACTGGGATTCGAATCCAGTAGCTTTCGGTCCACTAAACAAAAATAATTGGGTGTCGGGGAAAATTCTTATGACCTACATTTGAAAACTCTGAAAGGCAGTCTACCTTTAAATATTACATTTCTTTTCATCATTTTATGCAAGATTTGTGTATTATTTTTGTTTTGTATAACTGTAGAGTGAAAAAAGGAATGGAACACCATGCACAAATTTGGGTCCTCAGGTAACCTTTACCAAGGTTCCAGACCTTAATTAGCTTATTGAGCTGTGGATTGTTCACATTCATTGTTAGGAAAGGTCAGGTCATGCAGATTTCAAAGCTGAAGCTGCAAAGTGTCTCTGACTCCTCAAACTTGTCCGTAAAATCAACAGCCATGGACTCCTTGAAGCAAATTCCTACCGTAGCATTCTGCTCACAAAGCAGGAGAAGGCTACAAGGAGCCAGCAAAGCATTTTCAGGTAGCCGTTTCCTCAGTTCGTAATGTTATTAAGAAATGGCAGTGAGCAGGAAAGGTGAGGTCTGGAAGACCAAGAAAACTTTTTGAAAGAACTGCTCATTGAAAGGCTAGAAAGGCAAATAAAAAAAAAACTTTGACTGCAAAAGATCATCATCATCTTTATAGTCCTTTTAGTCCATGCAAGCATGGGTTGGGCCGTCATCTGATCCTTTTCCTCCATTCATTTTGGTACAGCATCATGAATAAGTGTTGAAGCAAGTTTTTACGACTGTATGCCCTTACCTTGCCCTTATGCCAGGATGACTGCAAAAGACCTTCAGGAAGCTTTAGCAGACTCGAGTGGTGGTGCACTGCTCTACTGTGCAGCAACACCTGAACAAATCATGGTAGAGCGAGCAGAAAAAACCGTGTCCTCGCCACAAAATTCAGCATCTGAAGTTTGCAAATGAACATCTAAACAAGCCTGATGCATTTTGGAAACAAGTCCTGTATGATGAAGTCAAAATAGACGCTTTTGGCCACAATGTGCAAAGGTATGTTTGGAGGAAAAAGGGTGTCGAATTCCAGGAAAAGAACACCTCTCCAACTATGCAGCATGGGGGTGGATCAGTCATGCTTTGGGTTTGTGTTGCAGCCAGTCAGTGCGTTTACATGCACATAGAGAAAATCGAATTTCTGCCATTGCTCGACTGAAATCGAAGTTCTAAATGCCATGGAAACACCTTAGCTAGGCTGAAATTGGACCGAACTTGATTTCTCGTAATCGAGCTACACAACCTAGATTATGCGATTGTAGCCGAGCTACTTAGTGCATGTACAGTGGTGCTTGAAAGTTTGTGAACCCTTTAGAATGTTCTATATTTCTGCATAAATATGACCTAAAACAACATCAGATTTTCACAGAAGTCCTAAAAGTAGATAAAGAGAACCCAGGTAAACAAATGAGACAAAAATATTATACTTGGCCATTTATTTATTGAGGAAAATGATCCAATATTACATATCTGTGAGTGGCAAAAGTATGTGAAGCTCTAGGATTAGCAGTTAATTTGAAGGTGAAATTAGAGTCAGGTGTTTTCAATCAATGGGATGACAATCAGGTGTGAGTGGGCACCCTGTTTTATTTAAAGAACAGGGATCTATCAAAGTCTGATCTTCACAACACGTTTGTGGAAGTGTATCATGGCACGAACAAAGGAGATTTCTGAGGACCTCAGAAAAAAAGTTGATGATGATCATCAGGCTGGAAAAGGTTACAAAACCATCTCTAAAGAGTTTGGACTCCAGCAATCCACAGTCAGACAGATTGTGTACAAATGGAGGAAATTCAAGACAATTGTTACCCTCCCCAGGAGTGGTCGACCAACAAAGATCACTCCAAGAGCAAAGCGTGTAATAGTCGGCAAGGTCACAAAGGGGGTAACTTCTAAGGAACTGAAGGCCTCTCTCACATTGGCTAATGTTAATGTTCATGAGTCCACCATCAGTAGAACACTGAACAACAATGGTGTGCATGGCAGGGTTGCAAGGAGAAAGCCACTGCTCTCTGAAAAGAACATTGCTGCTCATCTGCAGTTTGCTAAAGATCACATGGACAAGCCAGAAGGCTACTGGAAAAATGTTTTGTGGATGGATGAGACCAAAATAGAACTTTTTGGTTGAAATGAGAAGTGTTATGTTTGGAGAAAGGAAAACACTGCATTCCAGCATAAGAACCTTATCCCATCTGTGAAACATGGTGGTGGCAGTATCATGGTTTGGGCCTGTTTTGCTGCATCTGGGCCAGGACGGCTTGCCATCATTGATGGAACAATGAATTCTGAATTATACCAGCAAATTCTAAAGCAAAATGTCAGGACATCTGTCCATGAACTGAATCTCAAGAGAAGGTGGGTCATGCAGCAAGACAACGACCCTAAGCACACAAGTCGTTCTACCAAAGAATGGTTAAAGAAGAATAAAGTTCATGTTTTGGAATGGCCAAGTCAAAGTCCTGACCTTAATCCAATGGAAATGTTGTGGAAGGACCTGAAGCGAGCAGTTCATGTGAGGAAACCCACCAACATCCCAGAGTTGAAGCTGTTCTGTACGGAGGAACGGGCTAAAATTCCTCCAAGCCGGTGTGCAGGACTGATCAACAGTTACCGGAAATGTTTAGTTGCAGTTATTGCTGCACAAGGGGGTCACACCAGATACTGAAAGCAAAGGTTCACATACTTTTGCCCCTCACAGATGTGTAATATTGGATCGTTTTCATCAATAAATAAATGACCAAGTATAATATTTGTGTCTTATTTGTTTAACTGGGTTCTCTTTATCTACTTTTAGGACTTGTGTGAAAATCTGATGATGTTTTAGGTCATATTTATGCAGAAATATAGAAAATTCTAAAGGGTTCACAAACTTTCAAGCACCACTGTATACCCTATCGAGCTACATAGTCGAGCTACTTACTTCAGCACTGCCCCTTCCGGAAGTGACGAGTGACGAGACCACAAGCGGGAAACACAACAGCCTCGGTCGGCATGACAACGAATCATGACAACGGCATGAATCTTTTCTTTTTGTGGCATTGTTTGCACTGTTAAAATTTAGCTCACTTACTGTATCACCAAATACATCTGTACAGCTGTTGCATAGCTGTGAATTGTGTACATAAACAAGTCACTGTATTTGTGTGTGTGTGTGTGTGTGTGTGTGTGTATATATGTGTGTGTGTCCAACATCTGAAGAATGTCAATAAAAACAAAACAATTGAACTTTTTGTGTGTTTATTAAGACATAAGTTAAATTGTAAGCAAAAAAAATATTTTTTTGTAAGCAAAAAATGGACTTTAGAAAAATATACAATTGTGCAAAATAAGTTGTCTTACAAAACAGTGGTCTGCGCAGGACAGTTTGTAGCCATACAGTCTGTTAGAGCAAGCCTAACAGCTTGAGCATGGAACTTGTGAACACGGAACTGAACTTTGTTTATACTCTTGAATAGCTCTTCTTCATGACGACAACCGGAAGTGTACCAACACGATGGGGCGTGTAGCGCCACCTGTGGCTCGGGTGCACAATGTACCTCACACAATAGCTCGATTTCCTTGTGTGCATGTAGGGTTGGATTTCTCTGGCACCCCTGCTGGGACCCTTAGCTCGATTACCGACAGCAGCTCGATTTGGATGTGCATGTAAACGCACTGAGTGGCACAGGGAACATTTCACTGGTAGAGAGAAGAATGGATTCGAATAAATACCAGCAAATTCTGGAAGCAAATATCACACCGTCTGTATAAAAGTTGAAGCTAAAAAGAGTATGGGTCTCACAAGACCCAGAACACAGCTCTAAATATACAGTGGAATACTTCAGGAGGAGTGAGGCCCTCAGTCCCCCTACCTAAACATCATTGAAATTCTGTGGATCGATCTCAAAAGGTGGCCCAAGAATCTTACAGAATTAGAAGCCTTTTGCAAGGATGAATGGGCAAAAATCCCCAAGTAAGAAATGAAAGTGTCATCTTTATGTCTTTTGGTGAGCAGTTCATCTTCTGCTCACTTAACTGTTGACAGTAACAGGGTGTGGGGGTGACAGCTTTTCAAAGCTTTTACTAATTTGGCTGTTCATTTTAGTGCCACCATCATGCCAACTGGAATCACATTTCTTGTGAAGCATTCACACATCATTTGCAGTTATGGGGCCATGTTTCATGTGCCTAGCTCCTTCTAGCTCCCAGCAAATGGAGCATATTGTCCAAGAGGAGTCAAGTCAAGTCAACTTTATTGTCAAATATGCTATACATGCTCGACATACAGCACAGATGAAATTTCAGTCCTCTCTGACCCATGGTGCAAACAGGCAATGCAATAAATAAAAATAGAATAATTGAAAAAAACAAACAATATAAACAGTATAAACACTCTAGATAGGAACTAGACATAGACTAAACACTCAGACAAACAATATAAACAGTATAAATAAACAGTATAAACACTAGATAAAAACAAGACAGACTAAACACTCAGACAATATAAACAGATAACTACACACAGACTAAACACTCAGACAATATGTCATCTCATCTCATTATCTCTAGCCGCTTTATCCTGTTCTACAGGGTCGCAGGCAAGCTGGAGCCTATCCCAGCTGACTACGGGCGAAAGGCGGGGTACACCCTGGACAAGTCGCCAGGTCATCACAGGGCTGACACATAGACACAGACAACCATTCACACCTACGGTCAATTTAGAGTCACCAGTTAACCTAACCTGCATGTCTTTGGACTGTGGGGGAAACCGGAGCACCCGGAGGAAACCCACGCGGACACGGGGAGAACATGCAAACTCCGCACAGAAAGGCCCTTGCCGGCCCCGGGGCTCGAACCCAGGACCTTCTTGCTGTGAGGCGACAGCGCTAACCACTACACCACTGTGCCACCGACAGACAATATAAACAGTATAAACACTCTAGATATGAACTAAACGTAGACTAAACACTCATATATAATACACACACACACACACACACACATAAATTGGTTCAAATAACCAAACAGTCAAGGGCACTTGAGGTATAGCAGGTAAACATGAAACATGAAATAAGCAGTATAAACAAACTAGCAGCTGTTAAGATGAGGTAGTGCGGAATAGTGCAAATGAGTGAGGTAAAGTGAGATGTGCGGTAAAGTGAGATGTGCGGTCCCTGAGTTCAGTGTGTTAATGAACGATGAGATGTATGTATGTGTGTGTGTGTGTGTTTGGGGGGGAAACTGTGAGGATGACATGTCAGATGCTGAAGGGGGGTCAGGGAGGTGTGCGAGCAGAATCTGTGGCAGGGGGCAGAGGGGGGAGGAGGGGCAGAACAGGGAGGGAGTTGAAAGAAACTGTCCTTGAGCCTGCTGGTTTTGGCCCGGAGACTCCGCAGCCTCCTCCCCGATGGCAGCAGGCTGAAGAGGTTGTGAGATGGGTGGGTGGGGTCACCTGCAATCCCGATGTCTTTGCGGGTGAGGCGGGAGTTATAGATATCCATTAGAGAAGGGAGAGAGACACCAATGATCCTCTCAGCTGCTCTCACGATGCGCTGCAGAGACTTGCAGCAGGACACGGTGCAGGCGCCGTACCACACGGTGATGCAGCTGGTCAGGATGTTCTCGACGGTGCCTCTGTAGAAAGTGTGCATGATGGGGGCCGGGGCTCTTGCTCTCCTCAGTTTGCGGAGGAAGTACAGACGCTGTTGGGCTTTTTTGGCCAGTGATGTGGTGTTGTTGCTCCAGGACAGGTCTTCAGAGATGTGCACACCCAGAAACTTGGTGCTGCTCACCCTCTCCACTGCAGCACCGTCGATAGATAGTGGAGCATGCTGGGTGTGCGCTCTCCTGAAGTCCACAACAATCTCCTTCGTCTTCTCCACGTTCAGACGGAGATTGTTGTCCTTGCACCACATGGCCAAGCGGCTCACCTCACTCCTGTAGATTGTCTCATCGCCATTGTTGATGAGACCCACCACAGTCGTGTCATCCGCAAACTTAATGAAGAGATTTGAGCTGGATGTTGGTGTGCAGTCAGTGGGTCAGCAGAGTGAAGAGGAGGGGGCTTAGCACACATCCTTGGGGGGCCCCCGTGTTCAGTGTGATGGTGCTGGAGGAGTTGCTGCCGACCCATACAGCCTGTGGTCTCCCCGTCAGGAAGTCCAGCAGCCAGTTGCACAGGGAGGTGTTGAGTCCCAGCTGGTCCAGTTTATGAATGAGCTGCTGAGGAATGATTGTGTTGAATGCTGAGCTAAAGTCTATGAACAGCATTCTGACATACGAGTCTTTTGTCTCCAGGTGGGTGAGGGCTGAGTGGAGGGCAGTGGAGATGGCGTCATCGGTCGAACGGTTGGACTGATATGCAAACTGGAACGGATCCAGGGCGGGGGGGAGGGCAGACTTGGTATGCCTCATGACTAGCCACTCAAAGCACTTCATGAGGATGGGAGTGAGTGCGACAGGGCGGTAGTCAAGGAGATGATGATGTGAGTATATGGAGTTGTAGATGTGAGTCAAAATTGAAGTCAATATTGAAGATATTTCCAAAATTGAAGTCACTGTGTTGGAGAGGGCAACCTTTCAAATTTTTCACTTTTTTTATTATTTAACTGTTAATTTATAGCGCCAGTATTGGGATGATTGGCATTGTGACACATTTCCACATCATTTCTAGTTATGATGCCAAGTTTCATGTCTGTAGGTGGTCCCAACTCACAGCAATTTGAGGAAAGGCATAAAATGGCCGATAATGATGAACAGACCCCACCCCCGTGCAATCAATCAATATGGCACTTCAGATTTTGGTTAATACTTGCACCAAAATTGGTGAAATTCTGTCTACGGGGTTTTGAGGTACACGTTTTTGAGATTTGTGGTATCCCCTATGGGTCGGGCTGACAATACTTTGGTAGGTCTAGCCCCAAACATGGACCGAAAATATCTTCCAAGGTTTATGATGATTGGACAAATCATCAGTGAGTTAAGGCCAATTTCTTGCTAAGCCCTGCTCTTGGCAATTTTTTTTTTTTTTTATTGATGGTGTCCATGTTTTTCGACTGATCTTGCCAGTTTATAATAGAATTATTAACAGACAGAGGTGGACAGTAATGAAGTACATTTACTTGAGTACTGTACTTAAGTACACTTTTTGAGTATCTGTACCTTACTTGAGTATTATTTTTTTTGGAAACTTATGACTTTAACATCACTACATTTGAAAAACAAATATTGTACTTTTCACCCCACTACATTTCTATCAAGGTCCTCGTTACTCGTTACTATGAAGCAGCTTTGAAAGTGGATTTTTTTTTCTTTTCTAAAGCATGATTGTTTTTTTCCCCAGGTGACACTGAGGCAGCCGATCAGTAATCACTAGGGTCACATCATGTCCATGGACCATATAAAATCAAGTTCAAGGATTTCTCAGCAACGTTATTTGAACATGATCAATTGATGGCAGAATGGAAGGAGGCAGTTCTTCTGGGGAAAGGATTAAAGATTCATTTTGTCTTAAATGTTTGCTTTGTTGGCTTAAAACGAACCACATCATGGCCTCCAAAAACTCGCCATCCAACCTGCAGAAGCATATGTAAACATTTTATTCCAAGAGAAAGCTTGTCATTACAAGTTGTCTGTGCTTTTAGAGCTAGCGATAACGTTGCAATAGCTGTGCAGTCTGGTTAGTCAAATGACTTTCTATGGATTTGCCCGCCAAGTTGCCATAGCCTTGTCCATGGCTAACATTAACACATAGTTGTTAACTTGGACACTGTTAGTTAGCGTGTAAAAATGGAGTTACGCTAACATGAATAATGTTAACTTATCTGAAGTCCTTTCAAAAATATATGTTTTAGCATAACTTTGTCAAATAAACAATGTAGAAATCTTTCTTTTCTAATAACGTTAGCTACCCAATATGATTTCAAGTTTGAAAAGTGGTTGTTAGCATGTCAGGTGGAGCTTCACTGACTAGCTAGCTTAACGTTAAATCACCAGGATGGCACAGCATGCGTTAATTTTGTGAATTCACGTTTCTATCATTGGTAACATTAACATTATAGCTTTTGTGACCTTGCATAATTACTATAGCTACTACGTATTTTTTGCCAGTAGCCAAAGAGAGAAACTAGCTAGCATCTTATTGATGATTCTGCTTGGTTGTAAGTTGTGTTTCATTTTGTAACATTCTACCAGGTGTTTATTCTACAGGTTCTACAAGCTAGTCAGTGAATCCAGTCAGTTCTTTCAGAGGCGTTAGGTTTTGTAAGCATTGTGGCAATAATACAACAGTGTGTTGACAGAAAATGTACTTTTAATACTTAAGTATTTTTTAAAGCAAGTACTTCAGTACTTTAACTTAAGTAAAAATTTGACTGGACAACTTTCACTTGTATTGGAGTCACATTTGACCAGTGGGATCTGTACTTTGACTTAAGTAATGAAGTTGGGTACTTTGTCCACCTCTGTTAACAGAATAATTGTGTAGCTCTATCCTGCTCGGCTGTATACCAAATTTGGTCTTAATACAGTCAAAATTCAAAGTAGAGTTTTTCACATGATGCAAATTTGCAAATAAAATAAAAGAAAAAAAAATTTTTTTATCTATCATGGCAGACTTTTATGGTCCAAGAGGTTTTTTGTAGCGCATACCGAACCGGACTTGTGTGTCAAATTTCAAGTCAATTGAACTTATGGCATGAGGGGCATGGCCTTCCCTAAATTGGATTTTTGGACCTTAATTGGTCCTTAAAAGTTAATTTTTAACTGCAATGTTACTGTTCTGCTAACACCTAAACATCATTATACACAGTATGGATTATAAACATGCATTAAACTATGGTGATATAATCTTGGTGTTATATCTCCCACTCCTTATGGTGGTGTGGAACGCAAGTCTGGACTCCAGTCAACTTCTGAGATTATCTCATCTCATCTCATTATCTCTAGCCGCTTTATCCTGTTCCACAGGGTCGCAGGCAAGCTGGAGCCTATCCCAGCTGACTACGGGCGAAAGGCGGGGTACACCCTGGACAAGTCGCCAGGTCATCACAGGGCTGACACATAGACACAGACAACCATTCACACTCACACCTACGCTCAATTTAGAGTCACCAGTTAACCTAACCTGCATGTCTTTGGACTGTGGGGGAAACCGGAGCACCCGGAGGAAACCCACGCGGACAACATGCAAACTCCATAAAAAGCGGTTAAACGGGCGAATCAACGCCAACCATTTAATCTGTAGCCGCTTTATCCTGTTCTACAGGGTCGCAGGCGAGCTGGAGCCTATCCCAGCTGACTACGGGCGAAAGGCGGGGTACACCCTGGACAAGTCGCCAGGTCATCACAGGGCTGACACATAGACACAGACAACCATTCACACTCACATTCACACCTACGCTCAATTTAGAGTCACCAGTTAACCTAACCTGCATGTCTTTGGACTGTGGGGGAAACCGGAGCACCCGGAGGAAACCCACGCGGACACGGGGAGAACATGCAAACTCCACACAGAAAGGCCCTCACCAGCCACGGGGCTCGAACCCGGACCTTCTTGCTGTGTGGCGACAGCGCTAACCACTACACCACCATGCCGCCCCTTCTGAGATTAAACAGGTTAAAAAATAAATGTTATAACTGGTTTTAAAGGATGATGTTCCTATAGAGCACTTCCCTGTGTGTGATATTTTTACTCATCTAAAGGCACTACCTGTTTCCTCCCAAGAAATGAATGTCCAAAAATGAGACCAATCGGTCATCACATCCTCAAGTTCTCACAGATCTTGCTAAATGCTAACGTGTTCCCAGGCAGCCTGTTTTTCTCAACTCACATTACTGAACATGCAATAAACTTTAGTAAGCAGCATTTTTAATCTGTCAATATTAAATAAAAACATGGGTCACATTTATCTGCAAATCAGTTAGATGCTAGAAGCGAGAGCTGATTAGCTTCCTTGTTTCTGTTCATGTTTAAATCGTCTTCACATGTGCATATCTGCAAGTTACTGTTCTTCTTAAAAAGTTAAATGAAACTCATAACCTCGGCATAAAATACTGTAGCTTCCAGATAAGGCAATACGGAGCAGCACGGGCTCGTTTAACTCGGTATTAATTCACGTAGTCAATGTTCTGCACAGAAACTAACTAAGCTAAGCTGACCTTAATTAGCAAAGCTGTCTCGGTATTTAATTCCTTTCCTTTTATTGTATACGTATCGCACTTTTAACAATGGACATTGTCACAAAGAAAGCAGCTTTACAGAAAATTTTACAGACATGAATTTATAAACTTTATATCCCTAATGAGCAAGCCAGAAGGTGATGGTGGTGAGGAAAAACTCCCTGAGACGGCATGAGGAAGAAACCTTGAGAAGAACCAGACTCAAAAGGGAACCCACCCTCATCTGGGTGACATCAGATCGTGCGATTATAAATAACTCCCTTCTATAACTGGGTTATATACGGTCAAAAAGTGCAACTGCGTAACCAGGACATTCATCACAGCCATATATTAATTTTAACCTGAAGTTCTGTTCACTGATGGAGACTGTTTGCAGTCCCAAGCCATCGTATAACTAATTAAAGCTCATTTAGCTCTTTGTGACATGGCGTGAAGGATGATGAGGATAATCGGCTGCACGGGTGCTGTAGATACCACTGTAAATCCTAACAGCCTTTCAGAGTTGATCAGATGAAATGAAATCGGAGCATCAGGCCCTCAGAGGATTATCAAAAGTCAGTTCCTCTTTAACACCGAGCTCAGTTTTCATTTCGGTTCTGACCTCCTGCCTCAAACACATTAAAGTGTCTTTTAGACCAGTTTTTTTTAATCATGGATTTATAATTACTGCATCGATTCAGTTCATTTTAAATCAGTGCCTCGATCACAAGCATCAGATCATTCATTCAAACAGGATAATAAATACTATAATGAGAAATAAATCGGTAATAAATTAATCAACTAAACCAATATTTTATTTTACATTTGGAAGCTGTGTCAGTTCTCTCAGATTCACGGTTTTCTCAAGAAATCAGCTGTAAGGTTTTTTCCTGCATCTTCCTCATTCTTCCTCAGACCCGTTTATTATCTCCGTTCATTCACTGCTGATTTCTCAGTCCTGACTGGTCAGAAAGTACTGATTTGTTTCCGACAATACTGCATCTCCAAATTAGACATTTACACTACCGTTCAAAAGTTTGGGGTCGCTTTGAAATGTCCTTATTTTTGAATGAAAAGCACTGTTCTTTTCAATGAAGATCACTTTAAACTAATCAGAAATCCACTCTATACATTGCTAATGTGGTAAATGACTATTCTAGCTGCAAATGTCTGGTTTTTGGTGCAATATCTCCATAGGTGTATAGAGGCCCATTTCCAGCAACTCTCACTCCAGTGTTCTAATGGTACAATGTGTTTGCTCATTGCCTCAGAAGGCTAATGGATGATTAGAAAACCCTTGTACAATCATGTTAGCACAGCTGAAAACAGTTGAGCTCTTTACAGAAGCTATGGAGCACTTGCATGTGACGTCACATCCGCTCCAGATTGTAGACAAACGCCATCTTGGCGGTCAAGCGCCATATTTCCGCCGCTGACTTTCATTTTTTTTTTGCCGAAATATTCAAAAATTACCGTGCCACAATGCCGGATACTTGCATGGCATATAAATGCCACAACAGGAGAGGTCAGAAAACAGGAAGAAAGTTTCATAGGCTGCCACGGGACCCTGACAGGCGCGCAGAATGGATTGCTGCTATCGGCCGGGCCGATCCAAACAACAAGAACAAGGCATGGGTACTGACTGGAAGGAGCGATCACTGGCGCCTGTGCAGTGACCATTTCATCTCAGGTTCGTCATGTATTTATTTCAGTATATCCATGTGGTTATTTGCAGCATAAGTTTATGACTTGCTCTAATAAAAAAATTCTGGGAAGTGGGAGCCTGAGAAAAGAGGGTTGGGGCGGGGGGGGGTGGATTGGGTCTTTAGCGGTGTGGTACGAAAAAAACAGTAAAGAACTTATAAAAGTTTACCACTGTCTTAGTAGTAAATCCTTATAAATATAAGGATCAATCCTTATAAGGATTTATAAATAAATATATATGCCATGTATGATTTACTCCTGAAAGTGGCGCTTTTTGCATTATCCTCATACAAATTTATGAAAATCTAGTATGTATGAAGTGAACATTGTGCATGGTTTTTACAGATAATGTGTATGATGAATTACACCGTCTCTGTATGCTTCATGTAATGTTTGCAGTTTTAAATTATATTTAACAGCGAAGGAAAGTTGATGAGGTAATTATACACGTCCGGGTATTCCACCTCCGGCAGTTCAAGATCCACTGACGCGGTCGTGAAAACTCCGTCCGGTAAGCCATAAGGGTCACTAATCTGTAGACCGTTTATTTTAGACATATATCTAATTATCTGTTCATCAGAAAAATGAGCCGTGTAGTCCGTCGGTTGAAAGTGATCCATTCTGTACACGAGTGCAGCAGTATTCAGCGGTGTTGTTGCCCGACAAGATGGCGTCTGTGTACTTTCCGGTCACATGACTGCAAGATCTCTATAAAACTGACCTTCCTTTGAGCAGATTGAGTTTCTGGAGCTTCACATTAATTTGTGGGGTCGATTAAATGCTCAAAATGGCCAGAAAAATGTCTTGACTATATTTTCTATTCGTTTTACAACTTATGGTGGTGAATAAAAGTGTGAATTTTCATGGAAAACACAAAATTGTCTGGGTGACCCCAAACTTTTGAACAGTAGTGTATGTTAACTTTATGTTCATTTCCTTAACAATGTACAAAATAATCTCAGTTTTAATTCAGAAAGTTGAAAGAAAAAGCCTCAGGGACTCTTACACACACACACACACACACACACTCTCTCTACATGGTGCAGTTTGTCCCATATCACATTAGAACAAGGTTTTAAATCACATGGTTACACTTTACACTCCTGACACACGACGTGAACGAGCATGTTTAACCAGCTAACACCTTGCACACAGTACACACTTTACCGTTCCTTCAGTCAGTCTGTACATACTAACAAATAAACAGGAGAGTTGTATGTATTTAACACTGATAGAATAAAATAATGGACTTACCGTCAGGCTGAGTGAAGTGTGGTGCAGTGATGTGTAGCGCTGTGATGAGGAAGTGTCTCAACAAAACGACTCAACAACACGACTGTTGTACAGAAGCATTCAACGTGCTTAAGTGTCAGAAAACGTAAACTAATTTGAATACAAAAGAGCTCCAGGGCTTCTCATTATCATCCAGTTTATAATGCAA
This sequence comes from Neoarius graeffei, assembly GCF_027579695.1. Lineage (NCBI taxonomy): Eukaryota > Metazoa > Chordata > Actinopteri > Siluriformes > Ariidae > Neoarius > Neoarius graeffei. The sequence continues at coordinate 71,722,788 of NC_083584.1, forward strand.
AGAATGTTTCTCGATATCTCACACACACACACACACACACACACACACACACACACACACACACACACAGAATCACTACTACACTGTCATACTTCATACAAATGCCAAAAAACACCACCCACTGAAGGAATGAAAGATAGGAAGAGATAGGAAAGGGAAAAATGAAAACAAGTTAATCCTCTCTGCTCTCCTCGCTCAGTTTACTCACATGCGTTGAACAGGAAAAATCCTCCATGATCAGAGGCGCATACATCCACAGAGCACAAAATGATGAAAAAGAGGAAGGAGGGCTGTATAAACAGGTGGCAAAGAGAACCGAGTACCAGCCACCCACCTCGGAGAACCGCAGTGAGACAGGAGGAGTGAGACAGGCGTCGTGAGACAGGAGAGAGAGGGCGACCGCAAGAAAACAAGGCGGAATTAGAGAGAACTTTTAGAAACATACCGTACACATTACAGCTGTGCGTGTGCGTGTGTGTTCTTGCTCACTGTCCTATTTTAGGTAACTTCAGAACTTCCTGAATTCTCTTTCCTGTACACACACACACACACACACACACACACACAGAACGGAGGAATGACCCTGGACCTGTTTGTCCTCTTCACACTGTGTACAGGGAGCTCACTCAACTGCATAACCAAAAGGAAACAAGGCCAAACAATACACAAACACATCAGGAAGAGCTGAAAGAGCACCGCCACGACGACACCCGCTACCACACACACACACTATAAACACAGATACATTTTTTTTAAATTTGGCATTTAAATGAAAGTACTTCCTGCTTTTTGGTATTTTACAGTTTCATTTATTATTATTATTTTTTTGGGGCTTTTTTCACCTTTATTGGATAGGACAGTGTAGAGACAGGACAGGAAATGAGTGGGAGAGAGAGACGGGGAGGGATCGGGAAATGACCTCGGGTCAGAATCGAACCCAGGTCCCCGGATTTATGGTATGGCGCCTTAGCCACCTGAGCCACGACGCCCCCTCATTTATTATTATTATTATTATTATGTGTACTTTATCTCCTTACGCACATTGTTCTAATATTTTAGTTTCTTTGCGTTTCCTTGTTTATTTTACTCCTTGTGCATTACATCACTTTCTCACAGTGAGGTCCGAGGAGTCCGTCATTTTTTTTATTCTATTACAGTGGTGTAACCAACCATTCTCAAAGTGAATCTATTTATAATTTCATTTTTAGAGTTATTAGACCCCGTGTCCGCGTGGGTTTCCTCCGGGTGCTCCGGTTTCCCCCACAGTCCAAAGACATGCAGGTTAGGTTAACTGGTGACTCTAAATTGAGCGTAGGTGTGAATGTGAGTGTGAATGGTTGTCTGTGTCTATGTGTCAGCCCTGTGATGACCTGGCGACTTGTCCAGGGTGTACCCCGCCTTTCGCCTGTAGTCAGCTGGGATAGGCTCCAGCTTGCCTGCGACCCTGTAGAACAGGATAAAGCGGCTACAGATTAAATGGTTGGCGTTGATTCGCCCGTTTAACCGCTTTTTAATGCAAGGAGTTTAATGCAAACCTCAAACACTCCAAAACAAGTGGGCCAATAAATACTGTCTACATGAATCTAACCTACTTCGTTAAGTAATTTCTCTCAGTGGAAAGTTCAGGCATTTAAAAAAATAAAAATTCTGGCTCCAATAAATATCCAAAGGTTTTAATATAAAATACATTTAAAATATATGAATAGTTAAAATAGGTGTGTAGTAAAGATGTCTGTAGAATTTAAAGGGCTCACTGATGGGATAACATTTTGAGAACATTCCCTATAATCATCTCATCTCATTATCTGTAGCCGCTTTATCCTGTTCTACAGGGTTGCAGGCGAGCTGGAGCCTATCCCAGCTGACTACGGGCGAAAGGCGGGGTTCACCCTGGACAAGTCGCCAGGTCATCACAGGGCTGACACATAGACACAGACAACCATTTACACTCACATTCACACCTACGCTCAATTTAGTGTCACCAGTTAACCTAACCTGCATGTCTTTGGACTGTGGGGGAAACCGGAGCACCCGGAGGAAACCCACGCGGACACGGGGAGAACATGCAAACTCCGCACAGAACGGCCCTCGCCGGCCACGGGGCTCGAACCCGGACCTTCTTGCTGTGAGGCGACAGCGCTAACCACTACACCACCGTGCCGCCCTCCCTATAATCAATTATTACTTAATTAATGTATTACTTAATGATAATATAATTACAGCACTTTGAGCTACCACATGTATAAAAAGTGCTGAATGAAGTTATGATTGACACATCAACTAAGTGTACTGAATTAAAATACAGCCAGTTAATAAGGTTTACAACTCACCCAATCAGCTTAATCTCACAGCTCTAATGGGCGTGTCCTTTCCATCACATGGGGAGGAGTTCGTTTTTGAATCAGAATACACTCGACAGGAAGAATTTCATGAGGTCAGTTTCCTTCAAGTGACGAGTCGTGTGTGTGTGTGTGTGCACGTGCGTGTGCTTAAAATGGAAAGAGCTGACAAGACAAGCTTTCGCTTTTTGTGAACATGAATTTCCATCAGAACAAAATGCTTTCTGAGAAAGCTCTGCTCCTGAAGGCCACACCGATGTTAGCGCGGCATAATTCTGTTTTTTTCAGCTGATAAATTTCTGTAACATCCTTTGAGATGGAAACTGAGATTTAGCAGAGGACAAAAGTGAGTAGATTAAAAACAGGACTGAAATGCAGAGCAGACTGTGGGCTGATTTGAGGAAGTGGCCGAGTACACACACACAAACCAAAGACATATGTTTCCCCAACCTTATCACCTGTACTATAACAGCACCACCAAGTGGCAAAAACTGCAAACAGCAGCACTTGATTCGAACTCCTCAGTATCAGAGCGTCAACCTTTTGCCGCTTTTCCACTACAAACGCGTCTGAGCCGGGCTGAGCCGTGCCGTGCTGAGTCGAGCTGAGCGGGGCTGTTGGAGTTGCATTTCGACTACAACCGCGCTGAACCGCGCTGGCTGGAAGTGGGTGGACACATTGGGTGGAGTTAGCGAAAGTGGGTGGACGTCACGTGATGTCGTTAAGCAGCGCAAACAGTGACATCAGTGATCTTTTAAGCGGTAGTCTCACGACCCGGATAGTAAACAATAAACATGGAGGACATGGAGTCGTTAGTGTTGCTGGTCTTGGTGCTGTGGCTTGTTGTCACCGACAACGCCAACAGATACTGGCAAGAGCGTATAGATGAGGCGAGGCGCATAAGGCTTCAGAAATTCTCGTAATTCGTAATTCTCCTTCTTCCGGGTTTGCGGTGTTTACAGATCCCAGCGCGCTTGCAGGGCGTGTGTGGGCATGTGAGGACACTCCTCCTCACCAATCAGTGCACAGGGGAGTGTCTGCTCACGCCCCCAGCCTCACTCGGCACGGTTTGGCTCGCTTCAGCCCCACTCCAAAACGGTGCGAGTTTTAGGGGCTAAGCAGGGCTGAAGCGAGCTGAGTCGTGCTGGTTTTTGGTAGTCGAAACGCGAGCCGTGTCGGGCTGAAGTGAGCTGAAGTGAGCTGAAAAAGGGTAGTGGAAAAGGGCCAATAGATATACATAGAAGACTAGATGCCTCACTGCGTATAGATAGTTTTCACTGACGTCACGGCATTCTGGGGAACGCCCCCCAGCCGCCATCTTGGGGGGCAAACAAAACGGACTATCGCCACTACTGGCTACGTTATCTCGGACAAATTTATGAAGTTATATAGTCAGTTTTCTAAAATAAAGATCAATGTCGGCAAAATCAAGCGCAGGGCGGCCATCTTACCACAGGCAAGCTTTTCCACAGAATTTGCGGTACACTGAGGTAAGACCATTGAGATGCTTAAATGTTTATACTCTTATCTCGCTGAAATTTTGACGTATATACAAATGGTTTGATTTCTTTAAACATTATTAATGTGGTTGTAATTCTGGGTGCTTGAACATGCTAAAATCGTACCTTTTCTCTTCAAAAACGACTTACTGCAGCTTTGTCAAAGTTGTGTTTCATGCTAGGCTAGCTCGTAGCACCAAGTAATTTTACATGGAAGGTCATGAGATAATATTTTCAATAACTGAAGTTGCACTTGCACATGGTTTTCATTTTCGGGTTGGTTAATTTAAAACAACTTGCATTATGATTTCTAGAGGAAATTAAATTACTGACTGTGACGAGATGCCAGACTTCTGCGCGGCTTTCGGTTGCTCGAACCGGCGATGTCTGGAAAGTAGGGCACGCGGGATCACCTTTCACCAGTAAGATAATACATCATTTTTTTAAGGATAATCGGTAGCGTTATTTACTTAGTGAAATAATGTCCAATACAGTTCCTGATATGAGCAGCCGGGCTAGGACAACAGTATCATACTGCATCGTTACATTTGGGTGTGAGGTTGTAAGTGAGTAAGCTGTTTATTTAACTTTAGCTTCCCCTACGGCCCTATCACATGTAAACATATTTTCACTAAAAATTGGAAATAAATTGTATGGTTATTTGTCCTAAGGCCGCAGTTATCCATGAGTATGCAGTGTTAGGCTTCTCACAGCATAGGAATTTCAGCATGTATTTTTTTAAAACATAAAATGATTATTCATCATTAATATCATAAATACATACTTCCGTTTGTTTTTTTATATATAACAAACCAAACCGTTTGAATATCGATTGAAATTTGAGGACGTTACGGTCATCTGAAAAGTACATATCGCTACGAACACAATGTAATGGGTAAGCCAGCTGTCTGAGGTAAGATGGCCGCCATGTGCGGACGTTCGACTTCGTTGACGGGCAACGGGGGCGAGGCATCTAGTCTTCTATGTATATCCATGGCGTCAACAATGGAAAGCACCTCATCTCTGAAAAGTGAAGCCACCACTGGTCTCGCACCCCTGCGGTCAGTGGCTGCAGTGCCATGTTAACCCTGTCGATCCCCATGCGTTTCAATGACAAAATAGCCTTTTTGTCCATATTACGTTTCTCGTCTAAACGGTCTTTCCATCTACAGTGTCTACGTTGAACAGTTAGGTTTTCCCTAAAGCCTAGGTCACAACCGGACGTACGATTTTTTGGCCGTGCGATTTTTGGCGTTTCCCAAAACGCTGCGTTTTTTTTTGTTCGTGGAGAAAGATGCACGTTGGCCGTAAGTTTGTCTTGCAACCTGAAAAAAACGTAAGCGCCCGTAGAGTTTGTTTGACGTGACAAAGAACCTCTGCGGCCGGTCTGTGGCCAGTCTACGGCTCGAAAATCAGCACGTCGCACACGTGCCCTCCGTGCGTTTCACGCGCGCCCTCCGTGCGTTTCTTGTGGTTTTTGCACGTAGACCGGCCATAGGAGCGCGTACGGCCGGTTGTGACCGAGGCTTAAGCTGACATCTGCACATTTTTTTTAGATTTTTCTCCAGAAATGACTTTTTAAAAATATTCTACTATAAAGTAAGAAGGTGTGGCTACACTTGGGAATGAAGTGATTGACAGCTTTGGCTGGAACCTTTCTAAGCACATGCACTAATAGACCAGTGGCGAGGAGCTGAAAATAAAGGGCATACCCCTCCAGGCGGTAGAACAAAGCGGGACCTGTTTTATTTGAAGGGTATGGGTGTCTACTTCATAAAAAACATGGTTGTACAAAATTAATATTGTAACAACATATGGTCCTTATTTGCCAGACCATCTGCAAAATTCTATATCGCTATACCAGAGGCATTTCCTCTGCAATGAATGCACATATTGATGTGTGGGCATCAATATACTGCATCATTTAGGTCCATGATATGCTAATGCAACCTTTCTGGGCGTTTAATTTGATTTTCATCAATTTATGGGTGTATTAACCCCTTAGAATCCAAATATTTTTGAGTTTTTTTTCAGGTTGTTCGTTGAATATTTCAATTATAAATGATTGTCAGGAAAATAAGGGAAAACTTATATCATTCTATAGTTTTAGATGTCTTTTATTCAAAAATACCAGTTTGAATTGTTCAGAATGGGTACAACACTGCCAATTAACCCTTCGTTTGCGACTGCGCATAAACCCGGATTTAACGTTGAAATCACAATTTGAGAAAATGAAGCCGATATTTTCTCTATGGATGAGTTGTACATTACTAAGGAGAGAAATCATTATTTCAAAGATGCAAATGTAGTCTGAGACACGTTTTCAAGCAATTTAACCCCTTCCTAGCTAATACAGGTTGATCGGGTCATTGGTCATACAAAACATTGCCGACGTCTTTGATCGTGAAATTAGGTTTGCTAGCATAAGATATTTTTGAAAAGCACTATCTTACTAAACATCTGCTTCCTCTTCTATAAAAACCTGTTGATGTTTTTGTATTGAAACAATACACACATATTATTTGGATGGTGTGTACAACAACACGAAAACGAATAGAATATATTTTGTTCATTTTGTGCAGATCTGGGGATTCTTTTGTGCCGTTAACCCTGAACAGTTAGTAGTAAATAATAGGCCTTCATTTCGATCAAACATGACTTTCAATAATTATAACCCTTTTTATTCTCAGGTTGAAATCTAGTTCACTCATTATGCCAAGGGGTGGTCAAGTAGAGATTCATGTAGAAAATGCCATGCTGTATGTCATTCACATCTCTGCCAGTGTCTCCTGATCATGGGGGACATTCGGACAGGAAACACACTCACGAATGTCAATGCAGAAGAGCCCTGCCGACACACAAACACACTTGGTACTTTCTGAGCAGTTACCGTCCGTACAGTAGAGGTGAGTGATATCACGAACTTCGGCTGGTGCTGATTCTTTCGTGTACGGAACCTGATGCGATCCTGGGATAGTGGCCAGACTGAGGTTTGGTGGCCACAGCAATTACATAATCCAGCGTTGGCTGCCCATAGAAACACAGAGTTCCATTCATTGTACATGAAGCCATGTGCTGCTTAGGACTGTTCAGCATGCAGCATGCAGTAATTAAGATTAACCATAGGCCTTCCTCCCACAACTCTTACCTTAGTTGGAATGAGAATTAGGTTCAAATTACAGAAAACTTTGGCCATACAGAATTTTGCAGATGGTCTGGCGAATAAGGGGTTAATCCATATGTTGTTACAATATTAATTTTGTACAACCATGTTTTCATGAAGTAGACACCCATACCCTTCAAATAAAACAGGTCCCGCTTTGTTCTACCGCCTGGAGGGGTACCACCTCTTTTTAGAGGGCTTTTCAAGGGTTGGCCGCTGCACTATAATAAACAACCATGTCTCACAACCATGTCTCACATGTGACACAGTCTCAGCATTTAAGTCTAGGCTGAAAACATATCTGTTTAGTCAAGCCTTTTGTTAATGGTGTTTATGAGGTAAAGGAGTAGATCTGGAGGGTCCTCAGACAGAGTGTTTTGGTAAACTGGGATGTATGGATGCTGTCAGTCCCCACTCGCTTGCTCACTCGAGTTTGTTGATGGTGTAGTGGCTGCTGCTTTATGTCCCGGGGCTCCCTCATGCCTGTGTTACCTTCTGGCTCTCTCCTTTTAGTTATGCTGTCATAGTTAGTTGCCGGAGTCCCTGCTTGTACTCAGTGCAATATGTATACTGCTCCTACTTATTCAGGTGACATTGGGCATACCTAACCACCTGTGTTTTCTCCCCCCCCCCCCACCCCCCACCCCAAATCTGTCCCTCTGAGTTACATGGAGTCAACAGGAAATCTTTTGGTGGAGAGGGTGGAGACCTCGACTGGCTATCGTAGCCTGCAGGGAATCGGCCGTCAGACATTCTGTCGCATGTCCCAGACCTGGTGAAATGTAACTGAATTGTCTTGGCCAGCCCTAAGGGTCCCATCTGCATCTCATCATTGCTGAGGAGTGTGCTCCCATCACCCAATCAAGCATCCAGCCAGAGCAGGTCATGATATATTTTTTACCATATTAACATGCCATTGTTGTGTGTTATGCCTGATGTAAAGACCCTCGTCTCTGCGAGCCTACCACACAGATTTAATACTTGTCATTTTTAGGGCATACCTAACAACATGTGTTTTCTTTCTCTCTCTCTCTCCCCCCCAATCTGTCCCTCTGAGTTACATGTTGGTCCTGGGATTGAGATGCTGGCCTCTTCTGCCCCTCGGACCTGCTTGATCCATCCTGGTGCCCTGTGTCTGGTCGGAGTTTTATCGCACCGCTCCTGTGAAGGACGGCCCCATGAGGGCAGTTGAGGGTTACACCTGGAGGACGCTCTGGACTCTTACAGTAATGCTTTTATGGCTGAGGACTACAGTTGTCTTGCTAACTTTAGGACTGCAGTTATCATGAGCAGTTTTGCACTCAAGTTTCCATCAATGAAGAGTTTATAACATCAACGAAGCTGTCCTCATGTTAAAACTGTTAATGTTCTAGTCAGGCTGTCTGTTGTTGCCCAAATGAGGATGGGTTCCCTTTTGAGTCTGGTTCCTCTCGAGGTTTCTTCCTCATGTCGTCTGAGGGAGTTTTTCCTTGACACCGTCGCCACAGGCTTGCTCATTGGGGATAGATTAGGGATAAAATTAGCTCATGTTTTAAGTCGTTCAAATTCTGTAAAGCTGCTTTGCGACAATGTTTATTGTTAAAAGCGCTATACAAATAGACTTGACTTGACTATAATACACTGTTTGCTATTTCTTTTAGGAAAAAGCTAGTTTAATAGCACTCACTGTCTAGCCATGTAGATATTTGATCGCTATATTATTTCAGTATTAAAGACATCCCGCCAGCCAGCTATCAAAATATGCATAAAAGCCATTTGTTCGTCAGTGAACACACACACTACTAACAACATTATAATGGGTTTTATAAGTAGGTGAGTTAGTGTACAGTGTGCTCGGAATAGCCATCTGTCCCAAATAATGAGTTATTACCTCACTGGTATGATGAATGGGTAACGTTCGTCACATCAATGTCAGCGGATTTCCAGTTCATGTGATAAAGGTCCTTCCTAGACACATCCATATTAATGAAATATCTCCAGCTGGAACTTTTTAAGTTCTCTAGATACAACCCCGATTCCAAAAAAGTTGGGACAAACTACAAATTGTAAATAAAAACGGAATGCAATGATGTGGAAGTTTCAAAATTCCATATTTTATTCAGAATAGAACATAGATGACATATCAAATGTTTAAACTGAGAAAACGTATCATTTAAAGAGAACAATTAGGTGATTTTAAATTTCATGACAACAACACATCTCAAAAAAGTTGGGACAAGGCCATGTTTACCACTGTGAGACATCCCCTTTTCTCTTTACAACAGTCTGTAAACGTCTGGGGACTGAGGAGACAAGTTGCTCAAGTTTAGGGATAGGAATGTTAACCCATTCTTGTCTAATGTAGGATTCTAGTAGCTCAACTGTCTTAGGTCTTTTTTGTCGTATCTTCCGTTTTATGATGCACCAAATGTTTTCTATGGGTGAAAGATCTGGACTGCAGGCTGGCCAGTTCAGTACCCGGACCCTTCTTCTACGCAGCCATGATGCTGTAATTGATGCAGTATGTGGTTTGGCATTGTCATGTTGGAAAATGCAAGGTCTTCCCTGAAAGAGACGTCGTCTGGATGGGAGCATATGTTGCTCTAGAACCTGGATATACCTTTCAGCATTGATGGTGTCTTTCCAGATGTGTAAGCTGCCCATGCCACACGCACTAATGCAACCCCATAACATCAGAGATGCAGGCTTCTGAACTGAGCGCTGATGACAACTTGGGTCGTCCTTCTCCTCTTTAGTCCGAATGACACGGCGTCCCTGATTTCCATAAAGAACTTCAAATTTTGATTCGTCTGACCACAAAACAGTTTTCCACTTTGCCGCAGTCCATTTTAAATGAGCCTTGGCCCAGAGAAGACGTCTGCACTTCTGGATCATGTTTAGATACGGCTTCTTCTTTGAACTATAGAGTTTTAGCTGGCAACGGCGGATGGCACGGTGAATTGTGTTCACAGATAATGTTCTCTGGAAATATTCCTGAGCCCATTTTGTGATTTCCAATACAGAAGCATGCCTGTATGTGATGCAGTGCCGTCTAAGGGCCCCGAAGATCACGGGCACCCAGTATGGTTTTCCGGCCTTGACCCTTACGCACAGAGATTCTTCCAGATTCTCTGAATCTTTTGATGATATTATGCACTGTAGATGATGATATGTTCAAACTCTTTGCAATTTTACACTGTCGAACTCCTTTCTGATATTGCTCCACTATTTGTTGGCGCAGAATTAGGGGGATTGGTGATCCTCTTCCCATCTTTACTTCTGAGAGCCGCTGCCACTCCAAGATGCTCTTTTTATACCCAGTCATGTTAATGACCTATTGCCAATTGACCTAATGAGTTGCAATTTGGTCCTCCAGCTGTTCCTTTTTTGTACCTTTAACTTTTCCAGCCTCTTATTGCCCCGTCCCAACTTTTTTGAGATGTGTTGCTGTCATGAAATTTCAAATGAGCCAATATTTGGCATGAAATTTCAAAATGTCTCACTTTCGACATTTGATATGTTGTCTATGTTCTATTGTGAATACAATATCAGTTTTTGAGATTTGTAAATTATTGCATTCCGTTTTTATTTACAATTTGTACTTTGTCCCAACTTTTTTGGAATCGGGGTTGTAGATTTAATGAAGAGAATTTGAGAAAGTGACCATGTTTTACTGATCATTTCTACCACTGTGTACTGAGAGAAGGGGCAGGCCTACCAATACGAGTAGGCGTACCCAACTTCATGTTTGTGGATGACACCTAGGTTAAAATCAAAACCCACGAGGTGGAAGCCTTCACAGAGCACATCAATGCAGTGGATATCAACATCAATTTCACTCGGGAGGATGTCAGTGAAAACAACAGAGCCTTTTGGGACTGCGGCGAGCACATCAAACAAGACAGAAGCCTTATGCCTTGTGTGTGTGTGTATGTGGGTTTCCGGTCTACCGGAGCTTTTTTTTCAAGCGGCCTACACTCTAAACTCCTGAGCTCCACTGGTGTGTAACGCCATAGACACCCATTATAAGGTCTGAATTTCTCCAGATTTGCTCATGGTGTTTGATCTGTGACTGATCAAAAAGTATAGAACCTAGCAAAAAAGTTGAATGCCAGATCCACACAGGAGAAGTTTGTCTACATTTTAAAGTTTGAATCGTCTCTAGGTGAAAGCATGCCAGAGCAGCGGACGTTTGAAAAACACTGAAAATGTGCGATTTTTTTTTTCAATTAATTCCATAGAAAATGAATGGGAAATTTTGTGTGATTTTTTCGCGACTGCGTTGCGAAAAAAATCGTAGAATGCTGAACAAAGTAATAGTATAGCGAGTCCGATCAAGCCGTATGTTTTGATGTATTGTTTGTGTGCGATGTACGGTTATTGGGTTATTCGAAATCGAAATTTGTACGGAAGATGAAAAACGGAAGAACAAGAGTTTGCTGTGCTTTGCATTGCAAACTACTGACTCCCTATATGGGAGTCAATAGTTGGCAATGCATAGCACTGCATCTCGTCTCGTCTCGTCTTCTTCCGCTTATCCGGGACCGGGTCGTGGAGGCAGCAGTCTAAGCATGGAAGCCCAAACTTCCCTTTCCCCAGACACCTCGGCCAGCTCCTCGGGAAGAACACCGAGGCATTCCCAGGCCAGCCGAGAGACATAGTCCCTCCAGCGTGTCCTGGGTCTTCCCCGGGGCCTCCTCCCGGGGGGACATGCCTGGAACACCTCCCCAGGGAGGCGTCCAGGAGGCATCCGAAAAAGATGCCCGAGCCACCTCAGCTGGTTCCTCTCGAACAGAACCGGTGACAAAGGGCAGCCCTGCCGGAGTCCAACATGCACTGGGAACAGGTCTGACTTACTGCCGGCAATGCGAACCAGACTCCTGCTCCGTTCGTACAGGGACCGGACAGCCCTTAGCAAAGAGCCTCGAACCCCATACTCCCGAAGCACCCCCCACAGAATACCACGGGGGACACGGTCGAATGCCTTCTCCAGATCCACAAAGCACATGTGGACTGGTTGGGCAAACTCCCATGAACCCTCGAGCACCCTATGAAGGGTATAGAGCTGGTCCAGTGTTCCGCGACCAGGACGAAAACCGCATTGTTCCTCCTGGATCCGAGGTTCGACTATTGGTCGAATTCTCCTCTCCAGTACCCTGGAGTAGCACTGCATCACTAATAATAAACTCCTGTGCACGCAGTTCCCAGGATTAAATGTATTTTCCACAGACCATTTATTTATTCACTTTACTCAAATACAAAGTAAGATGGCAGTAAATCTTCTTTCTTTTCTTGCGTATTGCATCATGAGGCGTTCCTGGCTTGTAAATCTCTTATTTTCGGTGCATGACACATTCACGCAACTGAGCACGCTATGAATTAACAACGACAACGGTCTGCAGTGGTGGCTACACAAACACTCAGCGAACATTTCTCCATTTGTGTATGAAAATACACTCCAACCACTCAGTTTGGTTTCATTTACAACCAACGGTGTCTTTTGATGCCAGCACGTAATTGAACGAGAGAAGACTGGTTTACCGGAGACAAAATAAGCGTCATCTCTGCTTCTGTTCCCTCCGATGTTGCCTCCGACGGCCCCGACACACTACTGCCTCCGCTGAGTGCGCGCACACACACCGCATGTCGGGGCCGCGGATGAGTTACTCTCCCTTGATCAACGAAGTCGGCGGGGAATTTGTGGTTATTATCGGTACAAACAGCGCGAATCACAACTTAAATGAGTGCGGTTCAGTTTGACATTATTGTCAGTCCGTTAGATAAACATTTAATTTTATTAAAATCGAAAATTAATATTTAGAGCCTGTGGGCTACAAAAATAATAGTCATTAAAGTAGCCGGCTGGACTTAATTGTGTAGTCGGCTGTATGGCCGGCAGCCGGCGCTTGTGGAAAGCCCTGTCGAATCAGCTCTGCGCATGCGCCATGCGGCACAAAAAAATGGCAGCCACCATGAAGGAAGGAGATCCGGAGTTTTCAAACATTTGCTTAAGTGTGAAATCGCAAAATGGTATTCTAGCGAACAACAAAATAGTAAAGATTCAGAAAAACAAATCATTCAGTGATCATTTTAATAGTGTAATTTCATCCGAACTAGGCCTAACGCTCGATTTAGAACTACAAAAAGTCCGTGTGTCGGACATTTTAAGTACCTTTGTAAAAGTTTTGCAAATGTTGCAGTCAGCATTTAAAATGCTAACTTAGTTTTTGTACAAGTTTCAGTTGATTAAACTGTCATTTTATTAAATGTCTGCTTTTTTAATAAAAAAGTACTGAAAGAAAAAGCAAACAGCATTGCGATTTCTTATCCATCCATTAAAAAAAAATCCCTCCCTCCCTACTGAAAATTTTTTTGCTCACCCGGTGGACAGGAAAGGGATTTTTTTTTTTAAGGATGGCCTAATGTACGCATTTTAACCAGAGAAGGCCGGTGGTTTGAAAGAGGAGTAAAAGAAGCCATGTTCATCAACCTGGAACGACCATCACTGAACAGAGGAGGTAGTCTGAGACACCATTTATCAGCCACATACAATGCAGTCCTTGGCACACTTCCCAGAAAACTGAGTACACATCCACAGCAAAACTCAGCTGACTTCAATGACTCACAGGATGACAGAGAAAACCAATGACCCACCGATCACCCTAACGACCCTCTAGGCTGCTAACACCTTTCACACCCAGCCCCCAGTGACTGACACCTACAGGATGACTCAATGACCCAGGTGACCTTAACAACTCTCCTTAGGGTTGTTTTTGATCCACTAGAACAGGGGTTTTCAAACTGTGGGAGAGTCCGCCCCCCCTCAGAGAGCAAATAAACAACAGCACCCCCCCCTTACAATTTTTATTGTTGCTATACTTAATGTTCCATTCGTATTTAAAAAAATGGTTGTTGTACACATTTTTATTTTTTTATTTTAAACATACACGCTTTTTTAAAACCTCTTTTTTTACACATTTTAAACATCTGTGCTTTTTTAAAACCTCTTTTTTACACATTTTAAACATCTGTGCTTCTTAAAACATCTTTTTTTATACTTTTTAAAACATTTTTTACACATTTTAAACATCTGTGCTTTTTAAAACATCTTTTTTTACATATTTTAAACATCTGTGCTTTTTAAAACCTCTTTTTTTTTTACACATTTTAAACATCTGTGCTTTTTAAAACCTCTTTTTTTTTACACATTTTAAACAGCTGTGCTTTTTAAAATCTCTTTTTTACACACTTTAAACATCTGTGCTTTTTTAAAACCTCCTTTTTACACATTTTAAACATCTGTGCTTTTTAAAACCTCTCTTTTTTACACATTTTAAACATCTGTGCTTTTTAAAACATCTTTTTTTACACATTTTAAAACATATGTGTTTTTTAAAACCTCTTTTTTACACATTTTAAACATCTGTGCTTTTTTAAAACCTCTTTTTTACACATTTTAAACATCTGTGCTTTTTTAAAAACAAATTGTTTTACACATTTTAAACATCTCATAGCATCGTTAGCTAGCACCTCTTGGCAGACAACACACTGTGGCAGTGGAGCATCTTCAGATCCAGTCCATGAAAATCCAAACTTGAAATAATCTTTTTTTGCTTGGCCCAGACTCTGTCTCCTCACTCAGTAGCTTTAGGTACTAAAAATCGATCCGTTTTATCTCTGGCAAAGGCTAGCTGAAGTTCGCTAAATGTCCGCAATAGTAACTTATTCTGGTTTATTTTTCCTCACGTTGCCCCCCCCCCCCCCCCCCCCCCCCCCCCCGAAGAACTCTGGCGCCCCCTAGGGGAGGCGCGCCCCACACTTTGAAAAGCCCTGCGCTAGAGGATAAATACTTGGAACTCCCCACTAGTGAGACAGAACTGAAGAAGCCTTTGGGATGAGAGGTGAAACATCTTCAAGAGTTTCAAGCAAGTCCAGTTTCCTTCTTTTAGCACCTACGGTTTTCTTTTTAACTCATTTGGCATAATGAATAGATATTGTTGTATTCCAGTTAAATTTAACGTCCTACTAGCACTGTTTTTTGCCATCCAAACTGGTCCTGTTGCAAGAGGATAGTGATAACCACAGCAGTGGTTTTTATACTTTTCCTAGTTAAATAAGATTTGGATCAGGTGATCACCTAATCAGTACCTCATTAAAGCCCCGTTTACACGTAGCCGGATATCTATGAAGACGCATATTTATTTATGCGGTTGCACCTCTCATTTACACGTAAACGGAGGTTTCGGTCACTGAAAACGGATATCTTTGAAAACTCCGGGCAAAGTGGAGATTTCTGAAAACTCCGTTTTCATGCCTGTGTGTAAATAGTGGGAAACGGAGTTTTAGGTTTTCCCGACGTCACGATATGCGTCACAGAACAATATTTGTGTCAGGAGCTCAATATTTTAGTTTGATGGTCTCATGGATGCAACACGGGTGGTCGTCCTTTTTACATATTTGCAAACACTTTTGGTTTGTTTGCATTTGCAAATAGGACTACAACTGCTTTATGAGGAGCAGAGGAGGAAGACTGCGAGGAGGGTCGCAGTTTTTCAGGCACTTTTCCTCCCACCAAGACAAAGGCTTGCTGCTTACCAACGTCGCCGCCGTCGCCGTCATGTCATTTTGTATTTTCACGATTCTGATAGGCTAATATGGCTTTATACTTCTCCTTATACTGCCACCTATATGTTTGGCATGCTCGTAATAGCGCTTAGCCGCATATCTATGCGGATCCGTGTAAATGCAGATATTTTGGAGAACGGTCTGGTGTAATCGTGGATATTTTTGAAAACGGAGAGGCGGGGTTATATGTTTCTATACATACCCGGGTACATGTAAACTAAGCATAAGACTGTCATGCAATGGAGTAGTAGTCTCCTTTCCTCCACTAGCCTGGGGTGCTGCCTTGAGCAAGCACTAGCAACCCCTCACACCCCCTAGTCAGGGTTACGAACAAACACTGGACTCGGCAGACTGCGCAGAGGAGACCACCACCTGGTGGTTCAACAGGCAGCAAGGCGGCGCCAGCAAAGCGTTTGTGGAGGGCGATCAGGGCATAGTGCAACACGTAGAACACTGTTGGCTATCCACTACATCCCGACCTAGTTCAAGCCACCTTAATTCTATCTTGCTCATGAACCTAGTTAGGTTGGGATGAAAGAGTGAAGCTGACGGCTGCGCAATCCACCCTTATTCTAACCCAAGTCATGCGCAAATCATGACTTCAAATTCAAGTCCTGTGGTGACGGGCAAGTGGCAAAGCAGCAGGCGCGGAAACACTGGAAGCTAGAGTCATGAACCTGCACACAGACGGCCTAGGGCATAGGGTCACTCTTTGCTGGAACGAAGCAACAGCAGAGTTCGACAGCCCCCTGGGTGTCTGAGCAGTCCTGTTTAGGATTTAATAAAACAGGGAAAAAAATAACTGTAGCACAAGCCCGATTCAGAAAAAGTTGGAATTGGGTTTGTGCTACAAATGAAAAAATAAGAATAAGAAAAGAAAAAAAAAAGAAAGCAGTGGTTTCTAAATTTACTTTGACTTCTATTTCATAGCAGACAGCATGAACCCAAGATCTTTCATGTTTTATTGGTCGACTTCATTTCATTTGTTAATATTCATCCATTCTTGCGTTTCAGACCTGCAATGCATTCCAAAAAAAAGTTGGTTCCCTACAGTTGCAACTGTAGGGAACCCGATCGTAAGTGCAAGGCAATGTATCCAAAAAGTGTCTCAAACACTTGACCACCAGACAATTAAATGTGTATCTTTATTTACAAAAGATAGATTTTTTTTTCCAGCACTTATTTTTAATTTGCGTTTTTAAAAAAAATTATGTAGGATTATTTACTAATACGTTTGACGCTCATCAGGAGCTCCACTTTTTGGCAGCGCCTAAATATTTATGTATAAGCTTGGAATGTCTATACTTTTCTAGCTAATTGGCTTGCATGGGCTGAATCCCTTTTCTTTGGATGGTGTTGGAATACTTTTGGCACAGCATCAGGTTTGAGTCTAACGCGAACTGCGTAGCCCAAGAGCTCAGTGTACAGATCTCTTTCAAAGCAATCGGGCTCAAAATGGTCCTCACAAACAACAGAATTTCTATCAAAGGAGAGTTTTTCTAAAGAGTGATCTGTCCCCAATTTGTGTAGCCGCTGTTTAGCAAGTTGTTTACATTGCTCTGTTGTCGGCAATGGAACACAGAAAAAATGCTTTCCCTTATTATAACATTTATTATTTTTGCAACCATAGGCTTTGCACACCGCCATTTTTCAACAAATGTTTCGTACATCCGGCTACACCGCAGTGTCAGGAACAGCGAGCCAATCAAGATACAGGAAACCCATCAACAATACTACGTCATGCTGACCTGTGACTCCGCCCACAAAACAGCAATATGGCTGCGCCCTTGAGTGGAACTTAAGTGAGTGGGATTACAAAGGAATTTTAAAGCACTGTTTTATATACACAGTGTGACAATACAGCGGAGTCAAACACTGCCCTCCTCCAACTTTCAACCCTTACCGGTTTGTATACAGAGCAAACTGATCCATTGAGGATGCCATCAGCACAGCCCCCCGCACTGCACTGAGCCGCCTGGAACACCCCGGCACCTGTGTACGGTTGCTCTTTATTGATTACAGCTCAGCTTTCAACACCATCATCCCTGGCAGACTGGAAAAAGAGTGGAAAAGCTATACATTCTGGATTTTCCCCCATCCACTTGTGCACGGATAAAAGACTTTCTTGCCAACCGCCCTCAGACTGTTAAACTCAGCTGCCACAGCTCCTCCACCATCATACTCCGCACTGGCTCCCCACAAGGCTGCGTTCTGAGCCCACGCCTCTACGCCTTGTACACCTACGACTGCACACCCATCCACGCCTTAAACACCATCATCAAATTCGTGGACGACACCACAGTGGTCGGTCTCATCACAGGAGGTGATGAGTCGGTGTATAGGAACGAGGTCCAGGAGCTGTCCGTATGGTATGTAAACAACAACCTGGCACCGAACACCAGTAAAACCAAGAAGATGGTTATCGACTTCAGGAGACACATACAACCACGATTCCAAAAAAGTTGGGACAAAGTACAAATTGTAAATAAAAACGGAATGCAATAATTTACAAATCTCAAAAACTGATATTGTATTCACAATAGAACATAGACAACATATCAAATGTCGAAAGTGAGACATTTTGAAATTTCATGCCAAATATTGGCTCATTTGAAATTTCATGACAGCATTGAATTTTGAATTTATTTATTTATTTCGAACATGTATAAAAATGTATGTAACTATTTGTACATACAAAAGAAAGAAAACGAGAAAGTGACAAAAAAAAATAAATAAAATAACAAAGAGCTAAGACATTACACTACACCGCACATGGTTCGAAAAAGGAGTGGGAAGAAGTACAATACTTTTTTTAATTTCCCACCCCTATTTAACTACCCCGAAATCCAAACTACATTAATACACCTATAAAAATATATACCATATATACACTTCATGAATATCTATATAAATATATAATTACAAAAATAAATATATACTACATACCATATATATATATATATACTGTATATACACACACTTCATAAATATCCATATACATATTTAATTACAAAATTAAATATATACTACATTCCGTATATACACTTCATAAATATCTATATAAATATATAATTACAAAAATAAATATCTACTACATACCTATCCCTGTAAATATGAAGATATATACCCCCATAAATAAATATATACCATATATACCATATACCATATACAGCAACACATCTCAAAAAAGTTGGGACAGGGGCAATAAGAGGTCGGAAAAGTTAAAGGTACAAAAAAGGAACAACTGGAGGACCAAATTGCAAGGGTCAAGGCCGGAAAACCATACTGGGTGCCCGTGATCTTCGGGCCCTTAGACGGCACTGCATCACATACAGGCATGCTTCTGTATTGGAAATCACAAAATGGGCTCAGGAATATTTCCAGAGAACATTATCTGTGAACACGATTCACCGTGCCATCCGCCGTTGCCAGCTAAAACTCTATAGTTCAAAGAAGAAGCCGTATCTAAACATGATCCAGAAGCGCAGACGTCTTCTCTGGGCCAAGGCTCATTTAAAATGGACTGTGGCAAAGTGGAAAACTGTTCTGTGGTCAGACGAATCAAAATTTGATGTTCTTTATGGAAATCAGGGACGCCGTGTCATTCGGACTAAAGAGGAGAAGGACGACCCAAGTTGTTATCAGCACTCAGTTCAGAAGCCTGCATCTCTGATGGTATGGGGTTGCATTAGTGCGTGTGGCATGGGCAGCTTACACATCTGGAAAGACACCATCAATGCTGAAAGGTATATCCAGGTTCTAGAGCAACATATGCTCCCATCCAGACGACGTCTCTTTCAGGGAAGACCTTGCATTTTCCAACATGACAATGCCAAACCACATACTGCATCAATTACAGCATCATGGCTGCGTAGAAGAAGGGTCCGGGTACTGAACTGGCCAGCCTGCAGTCCAGATCTTTCACCCATAGAAAACATTTGGCGCATCATAAAACGGAAGATACGACAAAAAAGACCTAAGACAGTTGAGCAACTAGAATCCTACATTAGACAAGAATGGGTTAACATTCCTATCCCTAAACTTGAGCAACTTGTCTCCTCAGTCCCCAGACGTTTACAGACTGTTGTAAAGAGAAAAGGGGATGTCTCACAGTGGGAAACATGGCCTTGTCCCAACTTGTTTGAGATGTGGTGTTGCCATGAAATTTAAAATCACCTAATTTTTCTCTTTAAATGATACATTTTCTCAGTTTAAACATTTGATATGTCATCTATGTTCTATTCTGAATAAAATATGGAATTTTGAAACTTCCACATCATTGCATTCCGCTTTTATTTACAATTTGTACTTTGTCCCAACTTTTTTGGAATTGGGGGTGTAGATGAACCTGCTCCACTCCTCACAAATGGGGTAGAAGTGGAAAGGGTCTCAACCTTCATGTTCCTGAGGATGACTATCTCAAAGGACCTCTCCTGGTCGGTAAACACTCAGGCGGTGGTTAAGAAATCCCAGCAGTCGCTGCACTTTCTGAGGCTGCTACGGAAAGCCAAACTAAATGAGAATCTGATAGTGACACTGACATTCAGCAGCAGACAGAAGAGCCCTCCAGAAGGTCATCAAAACAGCAGAGAAAATTATTGGCTCTCCCCTGCCTTCTCTGGAAACCATCTCCAACTCACAGTGCCTTAGCAAAGCCAGCAGCATCAACAAGGACAATTCTCACCCTGGTCACAAACTGTTTGCTCTCCTGCCCTCAGGGAGGCGCTACAGGAGCTTGAAAAGCAAAACAGACTCAAAAACAGCTTCTCTCCCTGGGCCATCAGAAATGTGAATGCTGCAAACACATGACTTATGACCTCATACATGAAGTGCAATAACTTTTAACTTATCACTTAATATTTTTTATTACTGGTTTTATGTTTGTCTTATAAATTTTATGTCTATGTCTCATTTATAAATGTGTTTTTTTTTAATCATTATCAGATGAAGCACTTCAATTTCGCCGCACTGTGTACAACGGCAATAAAGCCATTCTAATTCGAAAATGCATTCGTGTAAAATATGCAGTATTTTTAACCTATTTGTCGCTGCGGGTACCCTTTAAGGCCTGTTTGCATGAAGAACGGGACAAAACAACACCCGAAATGCTTCATCACTTGGTGTCTTCAGTCCCTAAACATCTTTCAAGTGTTGTGAGGAGGAATGGCAACATTATAAAGCGGTAAATGCTTTATTGTCACAACTTTTTTTGAAATGTGTTGCAAGAATTAAAATTGAAACGTGTTTGTTTTATTGTTACTGTACAGGTTTGGTGTAATCGCCGCCCTCTGCTAGAGAGAATTAGCAAGCTGATTAGCAAATGTGTGTGTAAATCTCATCTCATCTCATTATCTGTAGCTGCTTTATCCTTCTACAGGGTCGCAGGCAAGCTGGAGCCTATCCCAGCTGACTACGGGCGAAAGGCGGGGTACACCCTGGACAAGTCGCCAGGTCATCACAGGGCTGACACATAGACACAGACAACCATTCACACTCACATTCACACCTACGCTCAATTTAGAGTCACCAGTTAACCTAACCTGCATGTCTTTGGACTGTGGGGGAAACCGGAGCACCCGGAGGAAACCCACGCGGACACGGGGAGAACATGCAAACTCCACACAGAAAGGCCCTCGCCGGCCCCGGGGCTCGAACCTAGGAACTTCTTGCTGTGAGGCGACAGCGCTAACCACTACACCACCGTGCCGCCCCCAGGTCGTAGTGTTGATCATATTGTGTCAAGGTTAGCTTTTAAAGAAACGTTTCCTGTAACTACTTCTGAGTACTAAAAGGTGGCTTCAGCACAGTGGTCTGACTAGGGTTGCCACCCGTCCTGTAAAATACGGAATCGTCCTTTATTTGGCAATTAAATCTTGCGTCCCGTATTGAACCGATACGGGACGCGATTTGTTCCGTATTTTCATAAATGTCCAATACGCATGTCTGTCTCACACATATCAACACTAAATCTAACAATAATGAACAAAATAAAACAGGAAATACTCCGTTGCGGGATCTACCCAGGACACAAACCCCTCCCCTTTGCGTCACGCTCTGTGCGTCTGTGCCTGGCTGCCTGCGTCACTGCGTGTGGCGCTGTCACGGTTGCCTAGAGACAGACAACACACACCGGCGCTGCTCAAAAAACCCGGGCCTTTTAAAAATGTCTGCTGCACGCGGGACTCCACCACGTCCTCAAAAGCGTAAACGCTTACAAAAATACAGATGTGAGTGGGAAGAGGCACATCCTTGGCTGGATGAACTCAGGACTGTTGAGGGAAGGAGAAATGTTTTGCACTTTTTTGTTTTCTGCATTCTTGAATAAGCAGACATGTTTGTTGTGTTTTTGTTGTTTTTTGTTCTCTTTTTTCCTCTCTAAGTAAAAATGTCCCCAAGGTTCACAAAGAGAGTCCCTACACCAAGAACAGTTATGCACTTACTGTACATTTACAGTGATATTAAGTTCTCAATATATTTAGATTATATTTTAAAAGTTCATTGTTGCCCACTTGTACATTATACATTTTTACAGCATTGGCAATAAAGCATTTCAAGCTTTAAGTATGAGTAATTGCTTTCTTGATCACCCCTTTACTAAAAACACCTACAAAATAAAACATACCATTGCTGTGGGCACCCCACCCCATGGGAGTCGTGCCCGTGGTGGTCATGGCCCCAAGGAGCCGTGGTGGGCGTCCCTTATTTTCATTTCTGAATGGTGGCAACCCTAGGTCTGACCGTAACAAAACTCAGAGTCTCTGACAAAGACACACACACAAAATGATCACCCTTAGTCTGTGTCCTCCCCACACACACAGAGTTATAGCCTATTTTAAACCCTTAATTGTGAAAATCACGCGACGACTCTTCAGACCAACGAGCAGGAAAAAGGAAACAAGGTCAAAGCTCAAAAATCTGAGCATTACAGTACAGTAAAGCTAAAAATTAGCACGCATTTATTCCTCTACAACCACAAATGTACACAAGAGAGTCCTCTACAATCACTGCAATTTCCAAAGAAACATAATGCGTAACAAATTTCAATAGAACTTTCAGAACTTCAATTTATGAAGTTCTAAAAGGTGAGGAAATAAGGAAGTAATCAGCGCTTACCTTAGCGCTGTTGGGCTCCTGGGGAGCGGTGTGGTTTTATTGGTGGTTGCCATGGTGTTGCGGGGGGGTATGGGGGGTCTCCGGGGGGGCCTGGCAGGTGGGGTGACTTTAGGTTCTCTGGGGGTCACTACAGCATATGACTTTGGAGGGAGAGGAGGAACACCCAATTCAGCATGGCCTGGGGAAGAACACTGCTCATACAGGTGGAACTGTTCTGCTGGTGAGGCGGAGGAGCAGGAGGGAGACACATGTAATGGTGAGACGGCTGATGGTGAGACGGGTGATGGTTTCCGATCTCCAGTTTGCCGCCTCGGAGCAAGAGGCAAGTTTCGTGGCTGGGGCCGAACTGGAACAGGAACTGGAGTGGGCACAGGTCTTGGCTGAGTCACCTTGGTCAAAGGTACAGAAGCGAGATCGCTAGGAGTCACAGACACGTCCTCAGCGGTCACAGCTGCGGTAACAGAAACAGTCAAGAATGGTACCGGAGGACAGTTCTGAGTTGCCCGAGGTGGGATTGGGGGAGGACCTTTCTTGTGAGTCACGGAATTATTAGTGGGAAGGTTCTGTTTCTGATCCGAGTTCACCCCCGAGTCAGTCCCTGCAAAAGTGCGGAATTTCGTCCTTTCTTTTGGAATAGGCTTATGCCCCTCGTCCTCTTCCTCTCCACTAATCCCTCGTTCTGAAGGGAAGAGCTTTTGCAGGCTCAGCAGGATGCGCTTCCGGTGGCCTGACAAAGCCACGCCCATGCGCTCCAGCTGACAGGCAGTCAGCTCCCGGCATTCCCATACAGTTCCGAGACCAACCTCCTGGAAGGTGGGACTGTACTGCTCAAGGCGGAGCCCCCCAAGCCACTCGTGAATGGACTGCGAGCCTTCTGCTGTGGGAGACAACATGGCCTCCAAATAATACTGTACAACACGCAGAGCCTTGGTTCCAGGAAGGACAAGTTAGTTTAGGTCATCGTCTGAAGCTACCTGTGGAATGCAGAAAATACGACTTCATCATTGTCATCATCAACTACAGCTTTGCTTTTAATTACTATTACTATATTGCTGTGTTCACACTTATGCCGGTACAAAAGTGGTATAACTGTATCGATACAAAGTATACCGGTACAGTTTAGTGCATCTGTCCACACTAGCGAGAAATGTTTGCGGTTTTCTTTCACGGTAGTTGAAATGCGCGTGCGCGAAATGTTTCCGTGGTTACCAAGTAACCTCCTTCCGAGAATATATGGCATCCGTTATTTCGAGATCTCGAGAAGACAAAACAATTACTTCATGATCTCAGCTGGATCACTGTATCTCCGTCGGTAGAGACGAAGCCGGGCCAGTCTTCTGCGGAGGTGCCGCGGACTAATTTTGAAATTATCCCTTATTAAAAGACTTAATGCAATCTCTCCCTGTGTCAACCCCTGATCAAAATATTGCCTTATTAGGTGATCGATTATTCCAGACATTCTAATGACCAAAGTTGCGTCTATACAGAATGAGAAATAGCCCCAAAGTCAGCATATCACAAGTCTCTTGGCGCACCTGAATGAACCATTTCTCAGCTGTTTACTCGAGATCACGGAATAATTGTTTTGTTTTCTCGAGATCTCGAAATAACGGTTTTGTTTTCTCAAGATCTCGAATTAGTTGTGTTGTTTTCTCGAGATCCTGAATTAATTATGTCGTTATCTCGGGATAACAAGGTGAATAAAAAAAAGGATTATATGAAGGGCCTCTCTCGGCTTCCGTACGGATGAAACAACGTGTGTGTGCTTTTTGTTGTCAGTGTACAGTCTGTATTTCTGGTGGTCATTTATTCAGTCGAATCGTATAAAACGCGCGAGGCAGCTGAGAAAGAAACAAAGAAAACGAATCTCCGTTCTTCACTATTTTATTCAGCGAAGGCATCGATTGAGGTGTGTGACTTTGCGCATGCGCATTATATTTGTATCGATACTGAACTGCTTCATCTGTCCACACTACAGCGAAGCGCTACAGTACCGATACTGTACTGGTACGAAACCCATACATTTGTGGGTTTCGTACCGATACAGTTATACCGCTACAGTACCGGTATAGTTGCTAGTGTGGACAGGTGTTGCGGTACGAAAGTAGTTTCGTATCGGTACAAAATCCCTAGTGTGGACAGGGTATATGTTTACCACCAGGTCATCCATTGATATTTGTCACCACAGCACAGTTGACTTCTCAAATCAGAAGGTGCTTCTTAAAACTTGTTTAATCCTTGTAAAACGTTTATAGCTGCTAAAACCAGGGGTTGCGTTAACCGAGAAGTTCCTATAATTTACTGAATTTTATAAAAGCATTGAGAGAAAATTCTCAAGGCCATTTTGAGGAACATAAATTCAGTTTAGGCATGCAAGGTACGGTTCATCTTCTGCCATAACACAGAACATCAAAACCAGTGGCGGCTGGTAGTCTTTCAAACAGGGGAGGCTGGTCGGTTACGATATTTCCAGATTTTAAAAGAAAAAAGAAAAAACACATCAATTTTGCCCATACTCTTGCCTCTGATCTGGCTGATTGTTGGCAGGGTCACAAACTGTGAAATAATTTCTTTTGGCCCATTAGCCTACTGTCCAATATACATGATGGTGGTGTTGAGGGGTATATTTTAACATTTTATATTTTAAAATTGTGGCATGTTGTTTAAAAAATTGATCATTATTGAAAGCAGCTCTTTGTCAGGAACCTCAGCAGTAACAGCAGAGTGTTCTGGAATAGGCACAAGCACTGACCTTGGGGAGCCAAACATAGAGCTGGGTGCCACACATTTCATTCAATGACACTTTCCCTATATTTTACTTATTTTGACTGAGAAATGTTTTATTGACCATTTTGATAACCCTTCACTTTTAATCCAGGTCTGTAGTGTGAAATGTTCTCGGCTGTGTTTTTGTTTAAAAATGTTTTCCAAATTGTAGCTGTGTTTAATTCATATCCAGAGAAATATATATTCCAATATAATATACTCAGCATAAACATTTTAAATAGATTCTATATTTTTGGTCCATCCATGACATATTACTAAAGTAGCCTATTTACTGTTGTTGATGTGGGTCACTTGCTGTTAGCCAATTCACTTTCTCGTACCAGGAGAGCTGAAAGGAACGAGTATTATTCCCTACCTTTTTCACCAAGTCAATTTGAGGCGTTGGTCTACCCTGCTCTTTAATTTTAATTTGTTCCTCGAAAGGAAGACTGGCAAATGGCTTCGCCAAAATTAAATCAGCAATGCTTGGCATCCGTGCGCAGCTTTCTTGCTAGCTGACTAGCCCCCTCAAGTTCAAGTTCAGTCACTCAAATAAACGAAATTTCTGGAACTAAGATAGCAAACTTGACAACACTATATTTACACTTTATTTACAATGAAAATATATACAAACTAAAAAAGCTGGTAGAAACCGTATGTAATGAATGAAATCGAAATGTAAGCTGATCTCTTACAATACACCACAGCACTTGCGAATCCGCATGGGACTGAACTGAAATTCACCGCTGCCTGTCTATAGTTGAAACGAGCTGTCAATCAAAGAAAATATCTGGCCGCTTTCACCAATCACCAGTCTCCTCGTGGAAACTGCCATGTCCCTCCCACTGTCAGGCTGGGAGTCCGTGGGCGGGCGTTTTCGCAGTATTTGCCCAATAACCGTCTTGCATTTTGATATTGAAAAGCGCAGAGCTCCCAAATGCCGTTGAAGTCCACGGAGGCTGGGCTGCATCGCGCTGTCACGAGGGGGAAAAACTCACGCACACATTAGGCGAACTGGGGAAAGTTATAACGGAATGATTTCGCACTGTAGTTGGGTTGAGCACATATATTTCTATGATTCTGGATCTGAAATAGCAATGTTATAAGGTCGGCTATAACATAAGCCTAGCGCAATTCATCCTACACGATGTTCGTCATTTTTAGAGGAGGCTAAGCCTCCCTCGTTGTCTTAGAGCAATCGCCCGTGATCAAAACCATTCTAGCAGCATTATACTGGCAAAAAAAAAATCCCTCTGCACACGTTCATTCCGCACCAGCAGTGGAACTACACACTAATACAAATTACTAATGTGGATGAGTATGCAGTAGTGCTTCAAAACTTCAAGTGAGACAGTGAGCAGCAGCAGCAAGTCACAGGTAACAAATCACTCACAGTCATAACAGTGTCTCTACTAAGCATGCACCGATACCGATACTGGCATCGGCATCGGCCCCGATACTCCACTAATATACTCATACTCGTACTTGTCAAACAGTTGCCGATACCATGAACCGATACCAGTGCCGATCCCATGCGCCGATCCCAATGTTCCCCGCAGTGCTTTTTGTTCCATTCGAGAGAGAAAAAAAAAACTGAAGCATTGTTGAGCTCAGGCTTGAGCATAATATGACAGGCTATACCATGCGCCGATAGCGTTCTGTGAAGCGCCTTTTGCCAGCGTCCGTTCGAGGAAAAAAAGCCTCTCCCAGGAAAAAAATTGTAAATCTCAAGCATTGAGCGTAGGCTAATTTCGTCAGAAGACAAAAAAAATTGTTCGACAACAACCCATTTTTCCATGACGAAGATGTGTTTGCGTAGTCATGAAACAGTGCCGTCACAACATCTTTCCCCAACACTGTCATTTTAAACATCTCTCCACACTCCACTCCCTTTCGCTGCCATACGCAGATAGGCCTACGCTAAGGTCCCCAACGTTGTCCTTTTTTAATGTTGGCTATTCGCCTAGGTAAGGGTTTTGTAGGACAGGCTACTCACTAACAAACAAATGAAAATCGGATTTTTGTATAGGTGAATCCAACCGGGAGAGTTTAAGAGTGAAGAGTGAGAGAGAGAGCTTTAAGAAATGGCTGATTGAGTTTTCCAACTTGTTTCAGTTGAGGGCAACGCTAAGACCAAGGAAATTGACGTCCCATCTACAGGTATGGAGCTCCACGAGCACGGGACGCGATGTTGCGTTTGGTTGTAACGGCCGAGTCTTCTTCTCTATACACTCGTTCATGACTAGTTGTCTCCCTCTGCTGAGTACTGAATGTCAGTGCGCAGAGTTGTAGTGGGTGGTTGCGAGCATTGCGGCGGCCCGCGGGTGTTAGATTATAGATATGTAGGTAGCCTATATTTTAATAACATCAACAGTATCGGTATCGGTAGTACTCGGTATCGGCAAGTACTGAAATGATAGTACTCATACTCGTATCGGTTTTCACAAATGTGGTATCGGTGCATCTCTAGTCTCTACATGCACAAATAATTCACGTAAAACATCCAGACCTGAGCCTTTACTCACTTCTCATCCATGTGCTTGAGAGAAAGAAAGTGATTTAGGTTATTAAAATATTACAAAAAAGAGATCATTTTCATTGTAACCGGCAGCACTTGCCGTGATTGTTGCCAGTGCTAGCTAACTGTTATCTTGGTGTTGTGTTCATGAGCAACTGCGACTTAAACAAACTAACCTAGCTAGCCAAGTGTAAGCTAACGATGTGCTTACGTGAAAAATGTAAAATGTCATTAAAAATTAAAAAATGTAATAAAATTGCATTGCTGTGGTGTAAGCGGATTATTTCTGTATAAAAGCATGGCCTGAAGCATGTTATTCGTTATGTGTTTCCCCAATGTAAAGCCTTTATAGCTGCAATAATCAAATGACAAATATATACATTTTTTTACAAACAACATTGTGCAATCTCCAACAACTATTATAAAAGTTGTTCAGGTTACATATATCCATCCATCCAATATTATTTGTGTATTATTTGTGTACTTATATACATGTTTTTTTTTTAAGCAGCTATTCCACAAAATATGCACCTCGTCAGCTATCAGCTCATGTACGACTCGATTTCATGGGATAACTGCTAAATATATCAGGGTTCTAACTGGACCAAAATATCAGCTTAGTGGCACCAGTCATAATGGCCGGGGGTTTGGGGGCCACCTTAAGCCCCCAAAAGCTCATGGGTTGTACATGTCTGGAGATGCATTCTAGTGCATTTCCTGGCACTTGCAGGCCTCCCTGAAAGTCACTCTTTTTTGGTAATATTCATGATTTTTTTTTTTTGCCAAAAATTGCTGTGATTGTTTTTGATTGAATACTTATAATTAATATTCAACTATATTGGTGACATATTTATGGAATAACAATAAAATGACCAGCTGATGTTCACCAAATGTCAGCTTTATTTTCAGCTTCAGTCATTCCATTACAGTACAATACATGACTATCCAGATCGAACTCGGAGACAGGCACGCATTACATGCATGGCGCGTAAGCGCCTCTTAACATGGATGGCACTTTACCGTGAACATAGCATGTGGAAGGAGGTAAACCAGACTAGCATGATCAGTGACAATCTCCACACAACACTACCCGGGCAGCTCTGTACTGGGCGCTCACGTGGACAGGGAGTGGAGTCTGTCCAAATGTAGAACACTCACATGGCGGGGCGCTATCGCTGCCACATGGGGATAACGAGAAAATTAAACAAAAGATCACATTTTCAAGACTGACAAGTCTTATTAGGCATATCAGGTGAAACTTCAAATTCAATCCAAATTGCTTGAAACTGCTCTCACTGAATTCAGAATTGAATGCAGAACAACATACTTTTTACAGAATTAAAATGTTTATCCTTTCTTGAGATATTACAAATCAAAGATTGAAAAAACGGCTTAACTTTTAGAAAACTGCCGTAATATTCTGTATGAGGATCACATGGTCCAAAATGGGCCTCATTAACCAATGAGCTCAAATGTTTTTTCTCCATAACTTTTCTATTTTTCAAGATATTTACATGGACATTGGCAGGAACATAGATGGTTGGATACTGAATACAAAGTTTAAAAAAACTGCAAAAACCAATTATGTAAAGTAGTATTTAATTAGTAATAATTATGCTAATTAGGTAAAAATGTTAAATCGGGACACTCAATGAAAAATGATTTCTAATCCCCTCTTTGTGCTCTGTAGGCCTTTGTATTTCTAAGTAGGGCTTACTAGTGTTTATATGAAAGAATATAAATGATTATTTAAATTAATATTCACAGCTTTCAAGGTGAATCCCGAAAAAAATCCATCTGATCCGCGTCCAATAAACAATTCACGTTAACTGAACTGAAATTGACACTCGTGTTTCTGACTTCCGTTTTTTAAAATCTCATTCTGACCACTAAGATCTCAATATTTTTCATCTCCAACAACTCCAGTTATATTCTAAAATAGTTATTTGTTTACAGGAATCAGTTTGATTTGAAAAAATAAGTAGGTAAATTCACTTCAAAGTCTCCCGTGAATCATAACATCAAAACTAGCAGATGGAAAATTTTGCTGAATCCTCCATCAGAAACAGAGCGAGAGAACATCCCTACAAAAGTCATCTGATTGAGATTCATGAGTAATCCAGTGGGAAACCGATCAGGAGAGAGAGCGAGCCTGACCGCTTTCCGGTGACTCAAAAAGAAAAGCACCGGTAGTTTCCTGACGTCACACGAGCAGAGTTTTTACTCTGTTGTACCAACTTCAACCTGCCATTACTCCCAAAGTACTGAACAGATCTTAACCAGATACATTTCTTTGGAAAGCAGAGAGTATAAGCTCTTTAATGACAGAAAATACAACCCCGATTCCAAAAAAGTTGGGACAAAGTACAAATTGTAAATAAAAACGGAATGCAATGATGTGGAAATTTCAAAATTCCATATTTTATTCAGAATAGAACATAGATGACATATCAAATGCTTAAACTGAGAAAATGTATCATTTAAAGAGAAAAATTAGGTGATTTTAAATTTCATGACAACAACACATCTCAAAAAAGTTGGGACAAGGCCATGTTTCCCACTGTGAGACATCCCCTTTTCTCTTTACAACAGTCTGTAAACGTCTGGGGACTGAGGAGACAAGTTGCTCAAGTTTAGGGAGAGGAATGTTAACCCATTCTTGTCTAATGTAGGATTCTAGTTGCTCAACTGTCTTAGGTCTTTTTTGTCGTATCTTCCGTTTTATGATGCGCCAAATGTTTTCTATGGGTGAAAGATCTGGACTGCAGGCTGGCCAGTTCAGTACCCGGACCCTTCTTCTACGCAGCCATGATGCTGTAATTGATGCAGTATGTGGTTTGGCATTGCCATGTTGGAAAATGCAAGGTCTTCCCTGAAAGAGACGTCGTCTGGATGGGAGCATATGCTGCTCTAGAACCTGGATATACCTTTCAGCATTGATGGTGTCTTTCCAGATGTGTAAGCTGCCCATGCCACATGCACTAATGCAACCCCATACCATCAGAGATGCAGGCTTCTGAACTGAGCGCTGATAACAACTTGGGTCGTCCTTCTCCTCTTTAGTCCGAATGACACGGTGTCCCTGATTTCCATAAAGAACTTCAAATTTTGATTCGTCTGACCACAGAACAGTTTTCCACTTTGCCACAGTCCATTTCAAATAAGCCTTGGCCCAGAGAAGACGTCTGCGCTTCTGGATCGTGTTTAGATACGGCTTCTTCTTTGAACTATAGAGTTTTAGCTGGCAACGGCGGATGGCACGGTGAATTGTGTTCACAGATAATGTTCTCTGGAAATATTCCTGAGCCCATTTTGTGATTTCCAATACAGAAGCATGCCTGTATGTGATGCAGTGCCGTCTAAGGGCCCGAAGATCACGGGCACCCAGTATGGTTTTCCGGCCTTGACCCTTACGCACAGAGATTCTTCCAGATTCTCTGAATCTTTTGATGATATTATGCACTGTAGATGATGATATGTTCAAACTCTTTGCAATTTTACACTGTCGAACTCCTTTCTGATATTGCTCCACTATTTGTCGGTGCAGAATTAGGGGGATTGGTGATCCTCTTCCCATCTTTACTTCTGAGAGCCGCTGCCACTCCAAGATGCTCTTTTTATACCCAGTCATGTTAATGACCTATTGCCAATTGACCTAATGAGTTGCAATTTGGTCCTCCAGCTGTTCCTTTTTTGTACCTTTAACTTTTCCAGCCTCTTATTGCCCCTGTCCCAACTTTTCTGAGATGTGTTGCTGTCATGAAATTTCAAATGAGCCAATATTTGGCATGAAATTTCAAAATGTCTCACTTTCGACATTTGATATGTTGTCTATGTTCTATTGTGAATACAATATCAGTTTTTGAGATTTGTAAATTATTGCATTCCGTTTTTATTTACAATTTGTACTTTGTCCCAACTTTTTTTGGAATCGGGGTTGTACTTTAAGTATATTTAAAAACAAGTGCTTACAAGGTTAACTGTGCTGACTGTATATTTATTTTGTTTAATACAAAAACAGTATCAGCTCTGCCATTTTAATTAAGAATGCTGCAGATGATGCTACTGGTAACACTAGTAAACAATGTCATCAATTATTTGAAAGGTTAGTCCCTCGCCACACAGGCGCCAACATAACCACTGTTCTAGCATCCAAGCAAAACACCCAAGACCGAGCCTACCTTACACTGTATTAGCAACACTTGTGCATGGGAAACTAACCAACCTGCTTTACTTGCCAATTAATGCTAAATTATAAAAATCACTTAATCATGTTGACTTGTTCCTAGTGGTGCATTTGAGCAGCACAAGCGGTTACTACTAAGCCTTCACTAACCTAAATTAACCCATTGACGCCGGATGCTGCGTCACGCAACATTGCCCCTAGCGCCGGTTGTTGCATAACGCAACATTGCCCCAAGTGCCGGTTGCTGCATAACGCAGCATTGTTGATTTGTCATTATTTTCAAGACTCATCTATGTGTTAACAAATGTGTTAGTGTTAATGCTGAATGAGCATGATCCAGTAAAAGCAGAGAATTTTATCTTTTAAATGCAACTTATTTCATGTCTTTATGTGCTTCAGAGGCTGAGATATTGAATTTTTCATAGGCGTTTTCAATTAATTATTTTTATTTCAGAAAACCCTCAGGCAGATGGGGACCTTTTCTAAAAACTGGCTTAGGCATTTGCAGACGTTTTTTTGCAGGCGTTTCAGGCGTCAATGGGTTAACATGCTAAAGTCAGGTAGCATTAAGCAACTTAAAAGAGGCTGGCTCACCCTTCCCAGAGGCCTCTGCACCAAGCAGCGTCACCATTTTCGCATCCGTGGATGAGCCACTGTTTGAAATCTAATCTGCAACAATCTGGTGACATCCTAAGCCATAGATCAGTGGTTCTCAAACTTTTTTCACCAAGTACCACCTCAGAAAATACTTGGCTCTCCAAGTACCACCATAATGACCAACATTAAAATACAGTAGCGTAGTAGGCCTAAGTATTCATTAAAAACAAGGCGGAGGTTTTATTTAACAAGTATATTTAATATTGTTGGCCACTGTAACATTACACACAGTACTTTGAACAGTAACACTGTGTTTAAATATAGGAAAATAAAACACTGTACTTAAATAATGAATCAAATAAAACTAATTGCACATAAAAGTGAAATAAACATTGTACTAAAATAAATATTAAGAGTTCTTAAAGATTAAATGAAAATGTACTTAGAAGTTAAATAACTGTACTGTACTTAAATGTTAAGTAAAAAAAAAGTACTGTACTTGATGTACTTGAAAAAAATCAAAACAGGCTATGCATAGCTGCAGTTCTTGCCGTTTCTTTGTATTTTTCGTCATACTTCCTCCTCACTGGTTTCTGCCGTTTGCTAGCAGTTCTGGGGCTGGTTTTGCCACTGTCGTTAGCATCTGCGCTCGGCTCACACACGTCCTCTTCAGTTCTCCCTCTCTCCTGATCCACGCTCCCATTCGCGGATTTAAGCCACGACAGTAATTTTGTCGTACTCGTCATAATTAGCAAAGCCACCTCCACCTTTTCCCATCACAGCCTAGTCTACCAATGGCGGATAACTGTCTGTCAGCGGAACCGGCGGGAATGCGTACGTACGCTACGTATGGCTACCCAGAAGCACTTGCAAACTTTTTAAAATTATTAACTTAATTTGTATCTCCTTTCATTTTCTTGTCATCGGTTGATAAGATATTTTCATCCATTCGGATATTATGGATAGCATTTCACGTTTTTTTTTTTTTTAATTTTACTTATATTTAATTAAGTAATTCTTTGGCGTACCACTAGAATGGAGCCCGCGTACCACTAGTGGTACGCGTACCACAGTTTGAGAATCACTGCCATAGATCATAAACTGTAACATGAAACTGAAGATATTTTGTCAAGGTAGTTAGATTTTACATTATTTCAACTGATCCATTCCACTTTCATTTGATTATTCTGTTGTAATGGACCAGAACCGGCCTCGACCTTCTAACGGGCAGCAACGAAGGGAATAAAATATCAGGAGTGTTCAATCCAAAACGTCCACGTATGACATGTAGATCAAGAAAAAGTCCGAGATGGATTTCAAAGGGATCACTAACAGCGAATTTGCAGAGGTTTTGCTGCACGGAAATCTAGCAGAATAGCAGTCAGGCGATTTCAGAACAAAAACAACGAACTGGGGTGGCACGGTGGTGTAGTGGTTAGCATGGTCACCTCACAGCAAGAAGGTTCTGGGTTCGAGTTTGCATGTTCTCCCCGTGTCCGCGTGGGTTTCCTCCGGGTGCTCCGGTTTCCCCCACAGTCCAAAGACATGCAGGTTAGGTTAACTGGTGACTCTAAATTGACCGTAGGTGTGAATGTGAGTGTGAATGGTTGTTTGTCGCTATGTGTCAGGCCTGCGATGACCTGGCGACTTGTCCAGGGTGTACCCCGCTTCTCGCCCATATACCCCTTTTCAACCAAATCAGTTCCAGGGCTGGTTCGGGGCTGGTGCTGGTTCACAACTCGTTCAACTTGCAAGCCAGCTGAGAACCAGTTTGCTTTTCCATAGCTCACGGTGCTAAGGGAAGCCACATCATTATGTCGCTGTATACGTCAGTTACGTCGCTACGTTTGCATCAACCTTGGCAAGAATATCGAAGCAAAAACAACACGGAAGAAGCAGCAGCAACAACAATAATAATAATGGATGACTTCGTGTTTGTACAGCTGCTGCTTCTTGTCGCTTAAAAATGGCGATCTTTCGCGGTCTTGTTGTTGGTCTTAACAACTCCGCCCCCCCGCCCCGCCCCCCGCTGACGTAAGCGGTTCTTTCCTCTGGCCCAGCAAAGAGCTGGTGCTAGCCTGGAACCGGTTTTTCTGGCCCCAGAGCCAGTTCTTTGTCAGTGGAAACAGAAAACCCGGTTCCAAACTAAGCACTGGCCCTGAACCAGCCCTGGAACTGCTTTGGTGGAAAAGGGGCAATAGTCAGCTGGGATAGGCTCCAGTTTCCCCGCGACCCTGTACAGGATAAGCGGTTATGGATAATGGATGGATCGAATAATGAATTGGATTCTGGGAAGAGCGAGTCGGCCCCTTTAAATTCTCAACGGGTCTCTTCAAACTTGACAGTGAATTTTTGAAATCGAATTACGTTTAAAAACGTGCATATCTAACAGCCGAGTCTCGTTGGTGTCCTCTCCCAAATCCATTTCAGGTGTTTTATCACTGCTGAGCGCTGCAGATGCAGGTGTGCTCTGCTCTCATTGGAGGAGAGTCTAACATTACCGGCCTGCTCTGATTGGTTCAATGGACCATTTCCCCTCTCATTAGTGATTACTCTTAAATCCATGTTTTAAAAAAACAGCAATGTGATTAACGTGTAACACAACGCAGTGTAGAGATGGACTGGAGTAGAAAGTGTAGCTATTTGCTGCAAGATGTAGTGAAGTCAAATATACCCACAACTAAATCTACTTTTAACTACAAATAGGGGAGAGTGGGGTAAGATGAGCCACTTTTTACATTTTTCATCATAACTACATGTTAAAGCCATTTTTGCTTCCAGTCTACACACCATACCAAATTTCAAAGTGTACTGTTACTATCTGAGCAAAAAATAATTGATAAGCTCTTATGGTTAGAGTGATATTACCTCTTGAAAAAAAAATGTCAAGTGGCTCAACTTACCCCATGCACGGGGTAAGATGAGCCACTGTGTGGGGTAAATTGAGCCAACACAAAACATGTTAGGTTAACAAAGTAAACAACTTTTATTATTAGAAATGCAATCAATGAATCAAGTCAAGTCAATCAAGTGGGGGATAGGGCCGTTGCATAGAGAAGGGGAGATGAAGAGAGAGGTGATAGAACGAGATGGGATAGGGAGGGATAGATAGATGGATAGAGAGAGAGATATGCGTAGATAGATAGAAAGAGGGATGGTTAGAGAGGGAATGAGAGATATACTATATTATAGAAATTACTAAAACAGTAGAACAGTGCCAAAAGAATCTTATTTCTTTCAGTAGGTTAAAACATTGCTAAAACATGCAGCAATCATTCCATCAATCATTCAATCATTTCATCATTATTCAATGTTCCAAGCGTTCAAATTGCAAGGGAACACCATTTGCCTCTCCCTCCGTGCTGTCCCCCCAACAGTAAAGGGGCGGGGCAATTTTTTCACAATATCCTGTCTTGACAGGACAGCCTCATCTTTCTCTTTGAAGACAAAGGTCGGCTTTCTTGCAGAGCCATGGCATGACCGGCTTCTTTTGAGAAATCTTGCCTCCATTTCGAAGACATCCAATTTGATTATCTGGCCAATGAAGAAATGCACTTTCTTCTTCCCCGTGTATTTTGCCACAACATAATCCCCCACATCTAACAACTGGTCTTCCTCATCTGATGTTATATATATATATATATATATATATATATATATATATATATATATATATATATATATATGTTGTTGTCATATATGACCAGTAAATGTGAAAACTTAAGTGTCATCCATATTGGGTAAGCTCAGCCACCAATGGGGTAAGTTGAGCCAGTGGCTCAACTTGCCCCACATCTAATGGCTCGTCTTACCCCGTGGCCACCATTTTGTAGAAAAATGCTAATAAAGGGGATTAGGCTAATCAAAATTATTTTTATTAGCATTCATATCATAGCTTAGAAAGCCACTAACTTAACCCTAATGTGTCTAAATATTATTCTACTTTTGTCTTCTCTAAATCATCTTCACTGTGGACAAACATGGAATTGACTTAGAAAGCACAAAAACACATTTTTATAAATATCTCCCTCACCTAGTTTGACATGTGGTGCTCCTCTCCACAAGTGTAAGTAAATGGTCCCGCCCCCCTTTGAATGTGGTCACATGGTCACATTTGTTTACTGTTTCTTAGAAACAGGGGGTGGCTCATCTTACCCCCTGGCTCATCTTACCCCGCTCTCCCCTACATGAAAAACGTGTTACATTCCACCACTGTGTGTTCTCTCTCTCTCTCTCACACACACACACACAGGAAATGCAACTTCCATTTACAGGCGTGTTGCTAATGAAGGCATCGCGTGCTGCCCTTCTGAAAAACCACAGACTGGAAAACTATTTATAAAAAGTAAGAAATGCAAAACAGGTGCATTAACCTGCTTGTGTTAGTTCAGTTTTCTGTGCCCTAGCGCTGGTGAGGAGATCCAATGATCAGTATCTTCTGTTTGTTGTGTACATTCATGATGGAAAAGAAAATACTCTTATGTTCATATATCACCTCCTGGTGGCTATTATTAGTTTAAATACGTTATGGGCGTTTCTCGTTTCTTCAACTGTACTTCCTTATTTTCCTTTATTTGCTCATCACCATATCTTTAAGGACACAAGGAATGAAATAAATGCCAAAAGAGATGCCTTCAACTAGAACGCATTGCATGTTGAAGAAGAATCAGGCTGTGTTGTTGACATTTTCCTCAAACTCTGCTGTTCGAGGGAATTTCATGAAAAATAGTTTAACAGGATCATCATTTTAAAATTTGCTTTAACCATCATGATTGAGATTTGTCCGAGTCGTTGAATTACTGACTGCTATTCATTCAATTCGGGTAACATTTTAGATGCAGTGCATATACGCTCACCGGCCACTTTAATAGGAACACGTTCTTGAGTCTAATGGCCCTTTTCCACTACCCTTTTTCAGCTCGCTTCAGCTCACTTCAGCCCGACACGGCTCGCGTTTCGACTACCAAAAACCAGCACGACTCAGCTCGCTTCAGCCCTGCTTAGCCCCTAAAACTCGCACCGTTTTGGAGTGGGGCTGAAGCGAGCCAAAGCGAGCCAAGTGAGGCTGGGGGCGTGAGCAGACACTCCCCTGTGCACTGATTGGTGAGGAGGAGTGTCCTCACATGCCCACACACGCCCCGCGAGCACGCTGGGATCTGTAAACACCGCAAACCCGGAAGGAGAAGAATTACGAATTACGAGAATTTCTGAAGCCTTATGCGCCTCGCCTCATCTATACGCTCTTGCCAGTATCTGTTGGCGTTGTCAGTGACAACAAGCCACAGCACCAAGACCAGCAACACTAACGACTCCATGTCCTCCATGTTTATTGTTTACTATCCGGGTTGTGAGACTACCGCTTAAAAGCTCACTGATGTCACTGTTTGCGCTGCTTAACGACATCACCTGACGTCCACCCACTTTCGCTAACTCCACCCAAAGTGTCCACCCACTTCCAGCCAGCACGGTTCAGCGCGGTTGTAGTCGAAATGCAACTCCAACAGCCCCGCTCAGCCCGACTCAGCCGCGTTTGTAGTGGAAAAGCGGCATTTGGTTCCTGTTCTTGGCTGCAGGAGTGGAACCCAATGTGTTCTTCTGTTTTCTGTTGCATGCTGAGATGCTTTTCTGCTCACCACAATTGTAAAGAGTGACTGATATGAGTTACTATATCTTCATTCATCTCATCTCATTATCTGTAGCCGCTTTATCCTGTTCTACAGGGTCGCAGGCGAGCTGGAGCCTATCCCAGCTGACTACGGGCGAAAGGCGGGGTTCACCCTGGACAAGTCGCCAGGTCATCACAGGGCTGACACATAGACACAGACAACCATTCACACTCACATTCACACCTACGCTCAATTTAGAGTCACCAGTTAACCTAACCTGCATGTCTTTGGACTGTGGGGGAAACCGGAGCACCCGGAGGAAACCCACGCGGACACGGGGAGAACATGCAAACTCCACACAGAAAGGCCCTCGCCGGCCCCGGGGCTCGAACCCGGACCTTCTTGCTGTGAGGCGACAGCGCTAACCACGACACCACCATGCCGCCGTTACTATATCTTTCTGGGCAAAAAAAAAAAGCTTGAACCACTCTGGCCATTTTCCTCTGACCTCTCATCAACAAGGCGTTTGTTTCCACTCACAGAACTGTCGCTCACTCAGTGTTTTTTGCGCCATTCTGTGTAAACTCGAGACTGGTGTGTGTGGAAACCCCAGGAGATCAGCAGGTTCTGAAATACTCAAACCAGTCCATCTGGCTCAAACCAACACCCATGCCACAGTGAAAAAAAGCCACACTTTTTCCCATTCTGATGATTGTGAACAGTAACTGAAGCTCTTGATTTGTATCCGTGTGATGCTCTGCGTTGTGCTGCTGTCGAGGGATCGGCTGATTACAGAACTGCAGGTGGACGGATGTATGGGGGTTCCTAATAAAGTGACCAGTGAGTGTATGAATGTCAAATCTGACTGACTGGTGCATTAATGAGTATGTTTATTAATCTTGCGTTTAAATCAGACAGTTTTGGGTTATCTCTCTTTACTCCAGAACGACTTATTATCTGGAAAATTCAATCAATGTAAAAAAGTGTTTGTTTGTTTATTGTTTTTTAAACAGCATTATCCTGCAATAACAGGAAGTGAAAACACACACACACACACACACACACACCATGACCACTGAAGTCAGGGTTCCTCCCCACCCACCCACACCTCTGTTCCTAACCACTCACTGATGTTTAATACAGGCTTTATTTAATACAGCCTTGACTCCTCTTCAGACTGTATTAACTCATAACTTGTATAACCTCTGAATGTGGGAGATGAAGAAAACAGGAAGCTATTTCTCCATTCTTCTCCCCGTTAAATCTCTCCCAGTTTTTCTGCACGCTTAGCACAATGAAGGCCCTACAACTCCCGACATGAACAGTGTTTTGCTAAAGAGTTTAATCTGGACCTCACAAAGCAAAAAAGAGCTGAGATGGTACAGCAAGCAAGAGTGCTTTAAGGTAACTAACAGACTAAAACCTTACAAATTCCTGACGAATAGAGATCCAACACATAGGGGAGAGCGGGGTAAGATGAGCCAGGGGGTAAGATGAGCCACCCCCTGTTTCTAAGAAACAGTAAACAAATGTGACCATGTGACCACATTCAAAGGGGGGCGGGACCATTTACTTACACTTGTGGAGAGGAGCACCACATGTCAAACTAGGTGAGGGAGATATTTATAAAAATGTGTTTTTGTGCTTTCTAAGTCAATTCCATGTTTGTCCACAGTGAAGATGATTTAGAGAAGACAAAAGTAGAATAATATTTAGACACATTAGGGTTAAGTTAGTGGCTTTCTAAGCTATGATATGAATGCTAATAAAAATAATTTTGATTAGCCTAATCCCCTTTATTAGCATTTTTCTACAAAATGGTGGCCACGGGGTAAGACGAGCCATTAGATGTGGGGCAAGTTGAGCCACTGGCTCAACTTACCCCATTGGTGGCTGAGCTTACCCAATATGGATGACACTTAAGTTTTCACATTTACTGGTCATATATGACAACAACATATATATATATATATATATATATATATATATATATATATATATATATATATATGACATCAGATGAGGAAGACCAGTTGTTAGATGTGGGGGATTATGTTGTGGCAAAATTCACAGGGAAGAAGAAAGTGCATTTCTTCATTGGCCAGATAATCAAATTGGATGTCTTCGAAATAGAGGCAAGATTTCTCAAAAGAAGCCGGTCATGCCATGGCTCTGCAAGAAAGCCGACCTTTGTCTTCAAAGAGAAAGATGAGGCTGTCCTGTCAAGACAGGATATTGTGAAAAAATTGCCCCGCCCCTTTACTGTTGGGGGGACAGCACGGAGGGAGAGGCAAATGGTGTTCCCTTGCAATTTGAACGCTTGGAACATTGAATAATGATGAAATGATTGAATGATTGATGGAATGATTGCTGCATGTTTTAGCAATGTTTTAACCTACTGAAAGAAATAAGATTCTTTTGGCACTGTTCTACTGTTTTAGTAATTTCTATAATATAGTATATCTCTCATTCCCTCTCTAACCATCCCTCTTTCTATCTATCTACGCATATCTCTCTCTCTATCCATCTATCTATCCCTCCCTATCCCATCTCGTTCTATCAC
Source organism: Neoarius graeffei (assembly GCF_027579695.1). NCBI lineage: Eukaryota > Metazoa > Chordata > Actinopteri > Siluriformes > Ariidae > Neoarius > Neoarius graeffei. Next base: position 71,763,742 of record NC_083584.1, read on the forward strand.
CTCTCTCTTCATCTCCCCTTCTCTATGCAACGGCCCTATCCCCCACTTGATTGACTTGACTTGATTCATTGATTGCATTTCTAATAATAAAAGTTGTTTACTTTGTTAACCTAACATGTTTTGTGTTGGCTCAATTTACCCCACACAGTGGCTCATCTTACCCCGTGCATGGGGTAAGTTGAGCCACTTGACATTTTTTTTTTTCAAGAGGTAATATCACTCTAACCATAAGAGCTTATCAATTATGTTTTGCTCAGATAGTAACAGTACACTTTGAAATTTGGTATGGTGTGTAGACTGGAAGCAAAAATGGCTTTAACATGTAGTTATGATGAAAAATGTAAAAAGTGGCTCATCTTACCCCACTCTCCCCTACCACCCCTTAGCAAAAAGTAGTATACTTAAAGTTCATTTTATTAAGTATGCTTCAGTATAAGTATAGCAAGTATACTACAGACCATGTACTTTTAGTGTACTAGAAAGTAGACAAATTTAATACTTTTTCGGACTAAATTGGAACATTTCAAGTTTATAAAAGTATACTTTAAAGTTCATTTTAAGTTTGCAAAAGTACACTTTAAAGTATACAACAAGTACACTCATCTATATACTATCAATGTACTTGGTATATCCCTCTTGCATGCTTAAAGTATACCACAAGCAGGGCTTTGAACTGGAATTTTTTTCCTATTGGTTCGTTCCGAACAGAAACAGAATTTTAACGTTTCCGGTTTTGGGTTCCACCATTAAATAGACGTTCCCGAACCGGTTAGAACAAAAAAATTTTGTTCCCGGAACGGTTAATTACGTTCCCTGTCAGCTGTTTAACAAATGGCTATAAAATTATGTCTCTGTCTCATCCAGCTTAAGCCAAATGTAGGCTAATTCTATTACAACCTTCATTAAATAAGACAAGAAATAATTCAAAACAATTATTATTTCAAATGTTGGCGATTTGGATTCTCAGTATGTCTTCCCATCTACACAAACAGAAAAAGTGCCAAAAATGAAAGAATTCGTTTAGTGTGTTACCAAAGGCTAGTCAGGCCCTATAGAGGGCTACCGCATGATGTCACCGCGCCGTGAGATTTTGTTAGGCGCCATATTGGAAGACCAAGTACACATCTATGCAAGTACATACATACATAAAACAAACTACAGCTGAAATGTAGCCAGGGCCGGTTCTGCCCTAATCTGGACCCGGGTGCAACATCGCGCAAACCCCCACCCAAAAAACACCAGTCTAAATCAGGACAACCATCACATAACTATAAACATTTTATATCAAGTATTTTAACTAAATGGGCTATAATAAATAAGCCTGCAGGCAGCCACGGCGGGCTGCCTCAGAAAACTAACCATTTGTCCTACCTTAAAACTCGTTTTGCATTTTCTGCCTCCTTTTTTGTATTTTCGACCCTCCGTTTATTTTCTTTCCTTTTCTGAAAACCCGATTTGTGTCCAAACATTTTGTTCTGCTACCAACGAACTAACTCGTCAGGTCTCGTCTCTCGAGCCCGCGATGATTCCCGTGGGAAGGGCAACAACTGATACATTTTTACAAACAGCCAATAGGGAGGTTGCATCGTTCAGGCTCTTCTTTGCTCAGACACTCAGTAATGGAGACGTGATAGTAGTCCACCTTCCCGCTCTCTCCATTCAGTCAGCGAACGTCACACAGGAAGTGAACCCCAGCGGGTCATAGAAACTTGCGCAGGAGAAGAATGACTATTTGTAGGCTACAGAAACTTTCAGGAACTAAATAAAAACCGGTATTAACCGGTTACAATTATTTTTAATAAGCATTTCTGTTCCGGAACATAAAAAAATAATAAAGTTTCTGGTTTCGTTTCTGTTCCATGTGAAATAGAAAAAGTTCCCGGTTTCGTTCCTTGAACCGGTTCAAAGCCCTGACCACAAGTACACTTATCAATATACTTCTTTTTTTGGGCTTTTTTCACCTTTAATGGATAGGACAGTGTAGAGACAGGAAATGAGCAGGAGAGGGATCAGGAAATTACCTTGGGTTGGAATCGAACCCAGATTTATGGTATGGCGCTTTAGTTGACTGAGCCACAACACCTCTTAGTTACATACTTCAAGTCCCTATTTTTAGTTTATTATTGTATACTTTAAGTATACTGTTATAAACGTTGGTTATTTCACTAGTTTACTTGTTATACTTTAAGTTTGCTTGGCATATTACTTGTAGCTTACTATTTATATACTGGAAACGTACTCCTTAATGTATTCTTAAAGTTTACTCATACTGTATGTACACAAGAGTGTGATGCATTTACAAAATCACAAGACAGAATGTTGAAAACAAGTTTGATATATTTTCAAACATTTCAAAAATAAAGACCTATGAAATCAAGTCCTTCCTTACTGGAGAAATTGATCAATAAAGTCAAGTCAAAAGTTGTTCTGTTTTTGTGTATGATTTTAAGGTACATAAAGATAATGCAATTGAGCACACATACTATATACTGTAAAGTTTTAAACTCCAGCATTATATTATATTAATATATAAATTAAATGTTAAGCATGAGTCAATGACTTGACCTTATTATGCACTTGGAGCAAGATATACTAAGTATTAGTACTTTGTGGCAGAAAAACGTGAAAAGTATACTAAAGTATACGTTTTAGTATTAAAGTATAAGTCTTAGTATTAATGTACTTAGTCTTAGACTTTTATTTATACTTTTCAGTACAAGCCAAGTATACTTCACTATACTATCTCATCTCATCTCATTATCTCTAGCCGCTTTATCCTTCTACAGGGTCGCAGGCAAGCTGGAGCCTATCCCAACTGACTATGGGCGAAAGGCGGGGTACACCCTGGACAAGTCGCCAGGTCATCACAGGGCTGACACATAGACACAGACAACCATTCACACTCACATTCACACCTACGCTCAATTTAGAGTCACCAGTTAACCTAACCTGCATGTCTTTGGACTGTGGGGGAAACCGGAGCACCCTGAGGAAACCCACGCGGACACGGGGAGAACATGCAAACTCCACACAGAAAGGCCCTCGCTGGCCCCGGGGCTCGAACCCAGGACCTTCTTGCTGTGAGGCGACAGCGCTAACCACTACACCACCGTGCCGCCCCACTATACTATTCTTAAGTATATAAAATATAGTTTATAAAAAGTCAACTTCAAGTATACTTCTGCAGTTTTAGTAAAAAATAAGTATACTCATAGTACACTTGAATAAACTTCTTTTTGCTAAGGGCATGCATTTTCCTACTTCCCGGTATTTCAGTTACAATATGGGTAAAGATTTAGAGAATTTCCGCGGCCATTTGTAATTTCTTGGACATTAAGATTGTTTGTTTGTTTCAGTGTATGCTTGGGGATCTGATTGATGTACTCCTTCCATCTGTGTGTGAGAGTTTGTCTTGGACCTCTGCAGGTTGTTGTTCTTTCTGAATTGGCCTTTCTGTTCTGGACTTTTTGGTAAACATCTCTGGGTTAGTTCTTCACACATCTCACCACATCCTGGAGAGTGTTCTGCATTTTCACTACAATGCTGACACTGACATTAGAGCTCAGACGATCCCTGATGAACCCTATTACTGAGCTAACGTGTTTTCTCTTTAAGAATGACAAACATCTGCTGCTATGTGAGGATTTTCTGTTACACCGATCACATTCAAATGCTGTGTGTGTGTGTGTGTGTGTGTGTGAGAGACATTTGCATTCATTCAAGATCAGACAGGATGTTAGAACGTTGAATCATTCTGCAACATTCTGCATATGCAACATACTCATGAAAATGCCCCCTGTTAAAAGAAGAAAATATTGACTAGACTACTAAACGTACAGTTGTGGTCAGAAGTTTACATACAGTGACATTCATGTCATGCAAGAAGGTCCGGGTTCGAGCCCCGGGGCCGGCGAGGGCCTTTCTGTGCAGAGTTTGCATGTTCTCCCCGTGTCTGCGTGGGTTTCCTCCGGGTGCTCCGGTTTCCCCCACAGTCCAAAGACATGCAGGTTAGGTTAACTGGTGACTCTAAATTGAGCGTAGGTGTGAATGTGAGTGTGAATGGTTGTCTGTGTCTATGTGTCAGCCCTGTGATGACCTGGCGACTTGTCCAGGGTGTACCCCGCCTTTCGCCCGTAGTCAGCTGGGATAGGCTCCAGCTTGCCTGCGACCCTGTAGAACAGGATAAAGCGGCTACAGATAATGAGGTGAGATGAAAACTAGAATTCAGTGCACAATTTTCTTTGGGTTTTCTGAAATCAACACAGTGTCAAAAATATACATACGGCACACCTAATATTTGGGTAAAATGTCTCTTTGCAAGATTCACTTTGACCAAACATTTTTGTTTACCATGAACAAGCTTCTGGCAGAATTCTGGTTGGATATTTCACGATTCTTCATGATAGAATTGGTAAAGTTCAATATATATATATTTTTTTCTTGGCATGGACTCGACTTATAAGCACGGTTCATATATTTTCAATAGGGTTGAAGTCAGGACTTGTTTTAAGCTTAATGTTAGCCTGCTTTATCCTCCACAACCAGCTCTGATGTGTGTTTGGGTTCTCTGTCTTGTTGCAACTCCCAAAGTCATGTTCAAGTTTCTGATGGTTTATACTGAAGAATTCTGAGGTCGTCCTCCTTCATTATTCCATCCACTTTGTGCAATGAACCAGTTCCGCTGGCAGCAAAACAGCGCCAGAGCATGATGATCCTACCACCACCACCAGCTGGTACAGCGCGGTACCAATCGTGGTCATTGTGGTCAAACAACTCAATCTTTGTCTCATCTAACCATATAGCTTTCCTCCAGAAGGCTTTTTCTTTGTCTGTGTGGTCAGCTTCAAACTTTAGTTAAGCTTGAAGGTGTCAATTTTGGAGCAGGGGGTTATTTCTTAGATAGCAGCCTCTTAGTCCATGGTGATATAAAACTCACTGAACTGTAGACAGTGATCCATCAGCTTCCAGTTCATGGCAGGGCTGTGCCATGGTGGTTCCTGGGTTGTTCCTGACCATCCAAACCAATTTCCTTTCAGCTGAGGGTGACAGTTTGGGTTTTCTTGAAGCATAGTGGCTTGGCAGAGTGACTACACCTCACTGTAACTTGCATACAATTGTTTGAACTGATCTTGGGATTTGCAGTTGTTTAGAAATGGCTCTAAGAGACGTTCCGGAGTTGCGTATATGTGCGATCCTCTTTCTCAGATCTGCACTGAGCTCCTTGGACTTTCCCATTTTACTGTGTGTTGGTCAATCCAATGAGTGCTGTAAACAAACCCTTTTTGTGAAGGCACAGAGAAGCTACCAATCATGATCTAACAAGAAGTTAAGAGACCTCGGCCTTGGCAAGATAAGAGATAGTTTGGAAGTTTCGGCACCTCTGAATGAATAATCTAAGTGAGTATGTAAAGTTTTGAACATGTAGATATAATTTTGACCCTGTGTTGATTTCAGAAAACCCAAAATAAATTAAAACGTCTGCACCAAATTCATGTTTTTTTTCTATTCCAGAAATGTGTTGTACAATCATTTCGCCACAGAAAATGGACAGCTTAAAGAAATTACTGAAAGCCTAAATGTTGCCATGACATTGATGGCCAAGATGACATTCATGTCACTGTATGTAAACTTCTGACTACAACTGTAAGTTCTGTAGCAAAATATGACTAATTACCTATCTCCTCGTGTGTGTAATGGTCTGTCACTCATTAAGTAAATGCTCTAATCAGTTCATAATGTTGTGTGCTTTTTGTAAAGGATCTGCTTCTGAATTTGATAAAGTTGTGTTCTGCGTATGAAGCCTGTGTTACTGACTGCGTTTAAAGGTGTGTACTGTAATAAGATTGTTGCGTCTCAAGCTGTCCCTTAGCAAAAAGAAGTTTATTCAAGTGTACTATGAGTATACTTATTTTTTACTAAAACTGCAGAAGTATACTTGAAGTTGACTTTTTATAAACTATATTTTATATACTTAAGAATAGTATAGTGAAGTATACTTGGCTTGTACTGAAAAGTATAAATAAAAGTCTAAGACTAAGTACATTAATACTAAGACTTATACTTTAATACTAAAACGTATACTTTAGTATACTTTTCACGTTTTTCTGCCACAAAGTACTAATACTTAGTATATCTTGCTCCAAGTGCATAATAAGGTCAAGTCATTGACTCATGCTTAACATTTAATTTATATATTAATATAATATAATGCTGGAGTTTAAAACTTTACAGTATATAGTATGTGTGCTCAATTGCATTATCTTTATGTACCTTAAAATCATACACAAAAACAGAACAACTTTTGACTTGACTTTATTGATCAATTTCTCCAGTAAGGAAGGACTTGATTTCATAGGTCTTTATTTTTGAAATGTTTGAAAATATATCAAACTTGTTTTCAACATTCTGTCTTGTGATTTTGTAAATGCATCACACTCTTGTGTACATCCAGTATGAGTAAACTTTAAGAATACATTAAGGAGTACGTTTCCAGTATATAAATAGTAAGCTACAAGTAATATGCCAAGCAAACTTAAAGTATAACAAGTAAACTAGTGAAATAACCAACGTTTATAACAGTATACTTAAAGTATACAATAATAAACTAAAAATAGGGACTTGAAGTATGTAACTAAGAGGTGTTGTGGCTCAGTCAACTAAAGCGCCATACCATAAATCTGGGGACCTGGGTTCGATTCCAACCCAAGGTAATTTCCTGATCCCTTTCCTGTCTCTACACTGTCCTATCCATTAAAGGTGAAAAAAGCCCCAAAAAAGAAGTATATCGATAAGTGTACTTGTGGTATACTTTAAGCATGCAAGAGGGATATACCAAGTACAGTGATAGTATATAGATGAGTGTACTTGTTGTATACTTTAAAGTGTACTTTTGCAAACTTGAAATGAACTTTAAAGTATACTTTTATAAACTTGAAATGTTCCAATTTAGTCCGAAAAAGTATTAAATTTGTCTACTTTCTAGTACACTAAAAGTACATGGTCTGTAGTATACTTGCTATACTTATACTCATACTGAAGCATACTTAATAAAATGAACTTTAAGTATACTACTTTTTGCTAAGGGTGGATATGTGAATTTTCAAACACTCCCACGTCCACTCGCATCCCAAACAGCTGAATTTCGGTTAGCTTAGCAGCTCACATTCTTCATGCAAATGGGATTTCAGTTTCCGTATTAATTTACATCCTCATTTATTTACCAGAACACAAAGCTTTCAGAATATGAGGTTATCACAAAACCAGCCATCTGTTCAGCGCTAACATTACCATAACTAAGTTTCTGGGTCCTCTAATAAAAAGCAAAAGTAACGGAGTCAATGACTAGAACATATTCTGACATCATAAACTGAGCTCATACACAGCTCCACCCATAATCACTTTTATCCAGATGTACAGAGTTTTATAAGCATAATGCACATTTAGACGTTTCAGCAGGACAACGATCCAAAACACCGCTACAGCATTTCCAACAGATGGAAATCTTTCTAACAGCTCCTCTGCCTAATCATGTGGTATTAGGTTGATTTTTCAGTTCACGGTTCGTCCTTTTCTCAGAGGAAGTGAGGTAGTTTGGCATGCAGTGAATGTGAACTAAACATGCACTCACAAAAATACAAATACCGTACACATGTTGATATTTGTATGTACACGCAAACCCTTAGTGACCCAAAAGAGGCGAGTACGCCCTACCCACCCACTGGAATACTGACCCGTCGTCGTTTCTCTTTCCACATATTCCACAGAGGAGGAGAACAACTACTATAGGAACAAAAAAATATCCATCGTGTAAACGAAACAACCTTCTGAAACATTACCTCAAAGTCCTGTAATAGCAGACAACTTTTAGACAGTTCTTCTTATTACGCAAAGCTTCTAAAGCGACATCAGGGCATCATGTTTTCCCCTGCGTGTATGGATGTGACTAACTGATGTGGTGTAGAGCAGCGGTACATCATCCATTCTGCTGATCACGGTGTGGAACAATCTGAGAAATGCGACAGCTCATTTATCTTCCTCTCAACCTCTTGCGAGTTTACAAAAAAGTTCCTCATTCTGAAAATTAAGGAACTTGACATGTAGGAAACGCATGAGAGAAGTACGTCAACAAAGGACTCAGTAAAACGTGATATACAGGATACCACAAGAAATTTAGATGTGAGAAGACATTTCTGACAAAGGAAACTCGTTATACATGCACACTAGTGCTGAATGGTGCGATAGAATAACACATCATGCATTGGCAGTGCTTTTCTAACTTTTTTTGTTACTCTGCAAAGTGACTGGACATTAAAACACACACACACACACACACAAGCTGTCTAAATATTGTGATCATCCACATCACACTCATGAGTCACCCAGACACAGTCGAGCCTAACCAGCAAAACCATGTGCTCAAAAGCAGAAACCAGCACAAACACCAGGAGGAAAAATGCAAAGACTTCGCTTAGCTTTTGAAAATCTAATAAAGATTGTGTGCAGTGGTGAATACGTCACAAAGTGATGGAAATTTAAGTTCTAGCAGACAAACAGAAGCTGCTTCATGTCCTGAAACCTAGAGGAAGTTATATAAAGCCACAGCTTTTAGATAACGCAAAAAAACCCAACTTAAAACCCTAATTGACTTTCACTAAAACTGAGACGTGCAAAAATATGAACTACACACCTCACCCAACCAAGAACCAGTCAACTAGATACATGTTTTTTTTTTCTTTAAAAACACTGAAACCTGCTGATGTTCTTAATTTGATGCAATCGCTCTTCTAGGGCTGGGTTAAAAAAAAAAAATCGATTTAATCGATTTTGGATCGATTTCATTTAAATTTCGCACTATCGATTCACAGGGCATGAAATCGAGTTTTTTTTTTTCCCACAACACAATCTTGTGTGTGGCGGCATGGTGATGTAGTGGTTAGCGCTGTCGCCTCGCAGCAAGAAGGTTCTGGGTTCGAGCCCCGTGGCCGGCGAGGGCCTTTCTGTGTGGAGTTTGCATGTTCTCCCCGTGTCTGCGTGGGTTTCCTCCGGGTGCTCCGGTTTCCCCCACAGTACAAAGACATGCAGGTTAGGTTAACTGGTGACTCTAAATTGACTGTAGGTGTGAATGTGAGTGTGAATGGTTGTCTGTGTCTATGTGTCAGCCCTGTGATGACCTGGCGACTTGTCCAGGGTGTACCCCGCCTTTCGCCCGTAGTCAGCTGGGATAGGCTCCAGCTTGCCTGCGACCCTGTAGAACAGGATAAAGCGGCTAGAGATAATGAGATGAGATGAGATGAGACAATCTTGTGTGTTGTGTGATTTAACTCCCTCAGCCGTCTCGTGCGTGATGACGCAGCTGCGCAGTCGTACGTCGTGACGTTCAAGCACGCACACAAAATGGCTGAGGCCGGAGCCGTGGCTGAGGCGGGGAAAACGCCGCTCGGCAAGCCGTCTCAAATGAAATCTGACGTGTGGAATCATTTCAAATTTAAAACGACAAAGGACGAAGAGCTTGATAAAAGCCAAGGTAGTTTGTGAGATATGCCAAGCAGAGCTCAGTTATTGTAGGAATACTACAAACCTCAGAAACCACCTGACAAGGTACCGCACTACGCTAACCTTAGCTTCCGACAGCAAGCCGCCCGGAGCAAAACAAAAGAAACTGAAGGACCTGCTAGCGTTACCGTCAGAGTCTCCGCGGGCCATAAAGATAACAGAGGCCATCGCAACTTTTGTTTGCAGAGATTTACGCCCATACTCGGTAGTGGAAAACGAAGGATTCAGGTACTCGAACCACACTACGTTATGGTGCAACGTAAACATCTGACTGAAACTGTGATACCCATGACACATCTGTGAAAGACGCGATACGAATAATTTTCATTATTTAAGAGCAGATTGAATTGATTCAGATTGAATCAAATCAAATTGAATCGTGATTAATCAATTTAAAACCCCAAGAATCAAAATCGAATCAATCTAGGAAACTGACTGTGATACCCAGCCCTACGCTCTTTCTCGGCTCAAAGCCAACAGGACCATTTTGCAAATGAGTGTGCATTTACATCATCAGTGATGTCCCCTGTGTGTTGCACCTGAAGGTGATGTACTAACCATGTACATTCACGTGTAGTCATAAACAGGGCCTTACACATCGCTGTTCCATGGTGGGTGGGGTAGAACCCCTAAGCCTGGAGGCGCAAGAGTTCACAGAGCTGCTCATTGTTTAGGTCGTGAAATGCTTAAAGCCACTGCAGAAGCTCTAGGAAGCAACGAGGCAACGTTCAGCCTGCAGGATTTAGCAAAATTCGAAGTTGCAACATCAATATTTAAAAGCGGTTCCACTACAGAATTACATTTAATGGAGATGCGTGTAAGTCTAAATCAATCTGTATATACATCTTTAATTACCTTCTTTACTCACAGCGATTTCCACAAAGCACCCAAGAGCACTCATTGGACAGATGGTTGATCTGGCTGCAGACGTTTCTTCAAAAGGCCTACAGCAGAAACTCTGGCGCTGCTTACACATACCCGGGTATTTTTAAAAACGCATATTTTCTAAACTCCGTTTTCCAAAATAACTTCGTGCACACAGCTGCGTTTTTTTTTAAAATTACGTTTATATTGATCCGCATAAATACGCTGTCAAGAGCTGTTAAACTACGCCAGAGTGTGCAGGCAACTTTTTTGACGACATCGACAGAAGCGCGCATGTGAGTACACTCACCCTGTACGTACGGACGTACCAACTCTGCGAGTAACAGGAGTGAGGATCGCGACATTCTGAAATTTTCCTGCCATTCCTCCGGGACGACAATGCCATTCTCGAAATTCTCCCACCAGATAGCAGTCCGTCCAGGTCGAATCCAAAATCGCCGACGCTGGCGGTGGTACGGTCGGGCTCTTTTGGTCACCAGAAGCTCCGCAATTGCTGCCCTCCGAGCCCTAATGCGTCTCTGCTGGTCAATGAGCTTTATGAGCTTTATTCTCAAAAGCAAACAGGCGAATATAGCTCTTAATAACAGAAACGCTGCTACTCTGAGTGTTTCCATGCTTGTCATATGTACAATGGTCGCTCTTTTGTGGCGCGAAGATTGCCTAAAACTCCATTTTGGTCTCTTTACACACAAACGCAAAACGGAGTTTTCAAAAAATCTCCACTTTTGCCGGGGTTTTTAGAAAGAATCGTTTTCAGAGGAAAAAACTCCGTTTGTGTATAAACGAAAGGCACAAACGAAGGCAAAGGTCTGCGTTTTTAAAAATACCCGGGTATGTGTAAACGGCGCCTCTGATAGTGGTCACTGGTCTAACCGCCAGCCCGAATATAAAACACTGTCTGTTGAAGTTGTATCAGGATTCAGAAAGATATCCAGGAAGGAAACCATTTTTATGTCACCTTGCAGAGGGTCACTGAAGGACCCGACCCTTTCAGAGTAAGAGGAGCCAGGCCTTTCAGGTCTTTGAGAAAAGTTCTGACCGACTTACACAACTTATGACCGACTGATTCCAACAGCGACTAGAAAGTTCTCAGCAGAATTTACAACGAAGGATAAAGGATGCAAGTCCTGTCCATTATTCACTCATTTGTGTATAAATGACGAGCAGACAGTCGACATGCTCTCCTGTACAATGCCTCAGGATCTGATTGTCTGAGAATTCGTGGCAAGTGGTGTCTGAACAAACCGAGCTCGAATCAGAAAGGTCCAGAGATCTATTGCACTTTGCTGCAGATGTTCCCATTGTTCAGAATGTGGTCTGTCAAATTTCTGCACACACAGTGGTGCTTGAAAGTTTGTGAAACCTTTAGAATTTTCTATATTTCTGCATAAATATGGCCTAAAACATCAGATTTTCACACAAGTCCTAAAAGTAGATAAAGAGAACCCAGTTAAACAAATGTGACAAAAATATTATACTTAGTTATTGAGGAAAATGGTTCAATATTGCATATTGAGTGGCAAAAGTATGTGAACCTTGTGCAGCAATAACTGCAACTAAACGTTTGCGGTAACTGTTGATCAGTCCTGCACACCGGCTTGGAGGAATTTTAGCCCGTTCCTCCGTACAGAACAGCTTCAACTGTAGGTGCTGGATGTTGGTGGGTTTCCTCACATGAACTGCTCGCTTCAGGTCCTTCCACAACATTTCCATTGGATTAAGGTCAGGACTTTGACTTGGCCATTCCAAAACATTCACTTTATTCTTCTTTCACCATTCTTTGGTAGAACGACTTGTGTGCTTAGGGTCGTTGTCTTGCTGCATGACCCACCTTCTCTTGAGATTCAGTTCATGGACAAATATCCGGACATTTTCCTTTAGAATTCGCTGGTATAATTCAGAATTCATTGTTCCATCAATGATGGCAAGCCGTCCTGGCCCAGATGCAGCGAAACAGGCCCAAACCATGATACTACCACCACCATGTTTCACAGATGGGATAAGGTTCTTATGCTGGAATGCAGTGTTTTCCCTTCTCCAAACATAACGCTTCTCATTTAAACCAAAAAGTTCTATTTTGGTCTCATATGTCCACAAAATATTTTTCCAGTAGCTTTCTGGCTTGTCCACATGATCTTTAGCAAACTGCAGACGAGCAGCAATGTTCTTTTTGGAGAGCAGTGGCTTTATCCTTGCAACCCTGCCATGCACACCATTGTTGTTCAGTGTTCTCCTGATGGTGGACTCATGAACATGAACATTAGCCAACGTGAGAGAGGCCTTCAGTTGCTTAGAAGTTACCCTGGGGTCCTTTGTGACCTCGCCGACTATTACACGCCTTGCTCTTGGAGTGATCTCTGTTGGTCAACCACTCCTGGGGAGGGTAACAATGGTCTTGAATTTCCTCCATTTGTACACAATCTGTCTGACTGTGGATTGGTGGAGTCCAAACTCTTTAGAGATGGTTTTGTAACCTTTTCCAGCCTGATGAGCATCAACAACGCTTTTTCTGAGGTCCTCAGAAATCTCCTTTGTTCGTGCCATGATACACTTCCACAAACATGTGTTGTGAAGATCAGACTTTGATAGATCCCTGTTCTTTAAATAAAACAGGGCGCCCACTCACACCTGATTGTCATCCCATTGATTGAAAACACCTGACTCTAATTTCACCTTCAAATTAACTGCTAATCCTAGAGGTTCCCATACTTTTGCCACCCACAGATATGTAATATTAGATCATTTTCCTCAATAAATAAATGACCAAGTATAATATTTTTGTCTCATTTGTTTAACTGGGTTCTCTTTATCTACTTTTAGGACTTGTGTGAAAATCTGATGATGCTTTAGGTCATATTTATGCAGAAAGATAGAAAATTCTAAAGGGTTCACAAACTTTCAAGCACCACTGTATTCACTCTACTGCGGGTAGAGGAACAACTACACTAAAGTGTGAATGAACTGGCAACAGTATGAACTGAAGTGTTTTGCAAAGTGGCTGTAGTGCCATATCTGGTGTTAAATGAGCTGATGCCTGCAGAGCTGATGAAGCAAAACTCTAAGAACCTGCTGAAGATGCATCACCTATGGCGGTCATCTACAACACAGCTTCTCAGAGGTTTTGTGCCAAAGACGACTTTGGCTAAAAAATAAATTCAGCAGACCTTCTCAGTATACATTTATGTCTTGAACACTATTTAAAATAATAAAGTGTTATTATGCTGAATTCTTAGCACCATAGAGCTTTCTATACCTGAACTTTCTTCTAACTGCGTCCAAGATAACATTATTTATAAACGACATTTTTGTGGGCTCATTCAGTGAAATCTGCAAATTTCTATAACAACTGAATAATAAATACACAGCCAACAGGAGAAAATAATATTGTGCACACTAATATTTTGTTGGTTTAATTATGGTGCGCATTCGTTGTGGGATTGTTTTGACAACCTTATGCAATGCTGCAAAATTTATTTCTTTTAGTTCTTTTTTAAAATTTAATTATTTACTGATGACAGGAGAGACGAACGACTCTGTAAAGTCTTCTCTAGCATCCCAAAGACTTTCAATGAGGTTAAGGTCAGGAGTCCGCGGTGGGCAATTCCTTCCATCCATCCATCCATCCATCCATCCTCTTTAGCCACTTATCCTGTCCTACAGGGTCGCAGGCAAGCTGGATCCTATCCCAGCTGACTACGGGCGAAAGGCGGGGTACACCCTGGACAAGTCGCCAGGTCATCACAGGGCTGACACAGAGACAAACAACCATTCACACTCATTCACACCTACGGTCAATTTAGAGTCACCAGTTAACCTAACCTGCATGTCTTTGGACTGTGGGGGAAACCGGAGCACCCGGAGGAAACCCATGCGGACACGGGGAGAACATGCAAACTCCGCACAGAAAGGCCCTCGCCAGCCGCTGGGCTCGAACCCAGGACCTTCTTGCTGTGAGGCGACAGTGCTAACCACTACACCACCGTGCCGCCGCAGTGGGCAATGCATGAGTGAAAATAATTCCTCATGAGATCGTGAACCATTCTTTCACAACCTGACCCCGAAAAATCCTGGCACTGACGTTCTGGAATTTAAAAAAATAATAATAATCCATTGATGTGATAGCCTGGTCATTCAGTACATGCAGGCAGTCAGGTGACTTCATTTTATTGCCCCTTAACGTTGCCAAGTCTCAACCTGACCAACTGAATCAACCCCAGATCATCACACTGCCTCCAGAGGCTTGTACAGTGGACACTATGCATGATGGGGCATCGCTTCATAATCTTCCCTTCTTACCCTGAAACACCCATCACTCTGAAGCCTTTTATTTGGATCCTCACTAACAAGTGATTCCTTATGGATACACAGCTGTTGAGTCCCAATCCTGTGAAGTCTCATTGCACTGCGCATGTGGAAATGCTCGTAATTCCACGATTAAACACAGCCATGTGTTCTACTGTTGATTTTTTACGATTCGACTTCACTAAGTGTTTAAGTAATCTCTGATCACGGTCACTCAAAATTGTATTCCAACCACATTTCTTATGTGAAGCTGACAGTTCACCACCATTCTTCCAGGTTTTAATAATGCGTTGGACAGTTCTGAACCCAATTCCAGTATTTTCAGCAAACTCCTTAGTTGTTTTCTTTGCTTGATGCAGGCCAATAATTTGACTCTTCTGAAACACAGTAACATCTTTGCCACGAGCAAGGGATATGTCTTTCGACATGTTTGCTTAAGAAATGAGAAGCTACTCACTGCATCAGTTAGAAAAGAAGTGTTGCGGCTAAAACACATTCATCACTGCACTAATTATCCAATCAAACACTACGTTCACACTGCAAGGCTTAATGCTCAATTCCGATTTTTTTGTGAAATCCGATTTTTTTGTGAGGTCGTTCACATTAACAAATATATGCGACTTGTATGTGATCCTCAGTATGAACGAAAAGCGACCTAAAAGTGTTCCGCATGCGCATTGCAGGATACGACGACGTCACACGCAGTGAGCATGGCCAGTGTTTACGGAAGTAAAACCGCCCGGTTGCGGTATGACCCATCCAATCTAGCTTGAATAGCTGTATCCCCCCAAATGGAAATCAGCTCCCTAACCTCTGCGTCCTTCCATTGAGAAGATTCAGAACCTTCACAGCCCGAAGCGTCCCTCGCATTGATGTCATGCGCAGGGGCGCAGATACGTTTTTTGAACTGGGGGGGACAAAAAACTGGGGGGGGGGGGGACAAAGCTGCCAGCAAACCAACCCCAACCCCGATATGCCTGTCAAACTCGTTGTGGGTTACCATAGCAACCAAGCTCGAGCTCGCAACCTGTGCAGTCTGCGCAGCTCAACCAACCGAATATCAGTCTTTGTTTTGTTTTATGTGAGTTGTTGCAACTATGTATACACTGCTGTGCACCTCAATAAACCGAATGGTAATTAGTCTTTTGATTTTTCCGTGAGGTTTGCCTTATGCAAAGAAAGACAGCATAGACGTTTTTTCCTCCCTATAAGTGGGGGGGACCGAACGAGGTGAATTTAAATCTGCGCCCGTGATTATGCGCCATGTTGTTGTAACTTTTTTTGAGAGACCCGCCGCCTACTTCAGCGCAGAATAGTGACGTTTGTGGCTTGTTGATGACGTGTAAGTCGGATGAATGCGACCTGGCGGTTCAGACTGAAGTCGCATATGAAAAGAGCGGATAGGAATCGGAATTAGGACCACATATCCAAACGGCCTGGGTCGGATTTGAAAAAAATCGGATCTGTGTCGTTCATATTGTCAATAAAAGATCGGATACAGGTCACATATGGGCGAAAAGATCGGATTTGAGTCACTTCAGCCTGCAGTGTGAACGTAGTGAAAGGGTCCAAATGGTGCCTTTTTTTTTGGCCAAGCAGTGTATATTAGCTTTCGTAATCCTGGGTTTTAATTTCTATAACTGTAAATACATTTTTAAAAACCACAGACTGCGGGATCATCTGTGTGATGTGCCATTGTGGTAAAATAAGACAATCAAAAAGGAAAAAATAATCAAACTGGTAAGACTAATAACTGCCTTATAAACCAGCAGGTCAGATGGAGAAAAATTCAAACTGGTAAGTTTGAAAATGCAGAGCATACGTATTTGTAAGGCAAAGGTTTCCAGAGAAACAGGATGTTTCAGACTAAAGTCTTCCATCATCTGTCCAACTAAAGGGGTTTTATTTTGCTTACACAGCTAATGAAGGTCTAAAAGATCCAGAATGCAGTTATTGTAACGAGGGCAGTTACAGATCAGTGGATCAGTGGGGAAAGCTCTGAGTTAGCATCAGGACACTCGTAGGGTTAAAGAATTAAATGTCAGGAGTGTCTGGAACAAGACCTCTATCCCTCACCATTAAACTGACTAACTCATCATCAGTCAGGGTGACGATGGATCCTGGGAATATACTCTGGATGGAATGCCAGTGCATCACAGACCACCAAAAGCAAACGTTCACACTCAGAGGCCATTACGTGCTCAAAATCACAGTGAATCCAGAGTCTTTTTAAGGAACGCTACACTGCTTTGCAAAAGTATTCCCCCCCCCCCCTTGGTGTTTGTCCTGTTTTGTCGCATTACAAGCTGGAAATAAAATGGATTTTGGGGGTTAGCACCATTTGATTTACACAGCATGCCTACAGCTTTAAAGGTGCACATTGGTTTTTTTTTAATTGTGACACAAACAATAATTAAGATGAAAAAACAGAAATCTGGAGTGTGCATAAGTATTCACCCCCTTTTGTATGAAACCCCTAAATAAGAGCTGCTCCAACCAATTCACTTCATAAGTCACACAATTAGTTGATTAAGATCCACCTGTGTGCAATCAAAGTGTCACATGATCTGCCACATGATGTCTGTATAAATCAACCTGTTCTAGAAGGACCCTGACTCTGTAACACGACTAATCAAGCAACATGAGAACCAAGGAGTCTCCAAACAGGTCAGAGACAAAGTTGTGGAGAAGTATAGATCAGGGTTGGGTTATAAAAAAAATATCCCAAACTTTGAATATCCCAGGGAGCACCATTAAATCCATTATAGCAAAATGGAAAGAATATGGCACCACTACAAACCTGACAAGATAAGGCCCCGCCCACCAAAACGCACAGACCGGGCGAGGAGGGCATTAATCAGAGATGCAACAAAGACACCAACAATGACACTGAGGGAGCTGCAAAGATCCACAGCGGAGATAGGAGTATCTGTCCATAGGACCACTTTAAGCCGTACACTCCACAGAGTGGGGCTTTATGGAAGAGTGGCCTGAAAAAGTCATTGCTTAAAAAAAAAAAAAAATCACGTTTGGAGTTTGCCCAACAGCATGTGGCAGACTCCCCAAACACATGAAAGAAGATTCTCTGGTCATATGAGACAAAAATTGAACTTTTTGGCCATCATGGGAAATGCCATGTGTGGCACAAACCCACCGCCCTGAGAGCACCATTCCTACAATGAAGCATGGTGGTGGCAGCATCATGCCGTGGGGATGTTTTTCATCTGCAGGGAAAGGAAAGCTGGTCAGGACTGAAGGAAAGATGGATGGCACTAAATACAGGGCAATTCTGGAGGAAAACCTGTTTGAGTCAGCCAGAGGTTTCAGACTGGGACAAAGTTTCATGGTCTAGCAGGACAATGACACTAAACGTACTGCTAAAGCTACACTGGAGTGGTTTAAATTTGGAATGTTTAAATGTCTTAGAATGGCCTAATCAAAGCCCAGACCTCAATCCAATTGAGAATCTGTGGCATAACTTGAAAATTGCTGTACACCAATGCAACCTATCTAATTGAAGGAGTTGGAGCAGTTTTGTCTCGAGGAATGGGCAAAAATCCCAGTGGTTAGATGCACTAAGCTAATAGAGACGTACCCCAAGAGACTTGCAGTTGTAATCGCAGCAAAAGGTGGCTCTACAAAGTATTGACTTTTTTTTTGGGGGGGGGGGGGGGGGGGGATACCTATGCACACTCCAGATTTCTGTTTTTTCATCTTAATTATTGTTTGTGCAACAATAAAACATCAATTTTCCCCTTTAAAAGTAGTAGGCATGTTGTGTAAATCAAATGGTGCTAACCTCCAAAAATCCATTTCAATTCCAGGTTGTAATGCGACAAAACAGGACAAACACCAAGGGGGATGAATATTTTTGCAAGGCGTTGTATGTGCAAGTGGAAACACACCCTGAATGGCATGCCAGTATGTCACAGAGTATCTCCGTTTCTCTTATTCTCACAGGTTTGGGGTCTTTTAAATATAAGTATAGCTACGCAATATACATTTTGGGTCAAGTGTCTGATTAAATAGGGAGGGAAAGGAAGAAGAAAGAAAAGATTGAGGAGAAACAAGAACCTGACAGACCTGACTAACTTTGGTAATTACTTTAAAATGGTAATTACATTGGAATGCTCAAGAGCCAGTCATTTCCTGTTGCAATAAAAACATATTAGGTGACACACACACTTCCAAACTGCAACTCTGTGTTACTTCAGACTCAGGAGACTCACTGTAGTGTTACTATAATCATTAAACCCAGAGATACTAGACAGTGTTCAAAGTTAATCACTGGTTTGAGGTATATTAAGGGCAAAGGATAAGATTTGTTATTCCTAAAGCCTCTTACACTTTTGCTCAGAACGACTTTACACATACACAAGCTCAAAATGTATAGCGAGCATGGGCGTAGCGGACGCGGGGGACATGTCCCCCGCACTTCCCGTATTTGTGCCCTCTGTCCCCCGCACTTTTTACAGCCATTACAACCACTCAATTCATTTTTAACATGTGGAAATGCGTTTTTCCGAACCGCCTCTAAACGCATCATGAGCAAGCGGAGCTAAGGCGGCAAACAAACACCGCTGTCGTGTGTGATCAGAGACGCTTTAGAAAATATTGTATGAGTATCTTTGGTGTGATTCAGATCTGGGCAGCGCTTCTGTATGTTCAGCAAACTAGCCAAGAGGCTAAAGACTTTAGATAGTTTTTTTCCAAACAGTTGAGTAATGCTGTTGAATGTAGATAATGTTTAGCTAAAAGATGACAAATAGATGCCAATTTAGTTAGTTAAGCTAGCTAGCTAACTTAGAGGCGGTAGTAACTAGTTACAGTTACTCCGTTACATTTACTTGAGTAACTTTTTGGATAAATTGTACTCTTAAGAGTTGTTTTGTTACAAAATACGTTTTACTTTTACTTGAGTAATATTATTCTAAAGTAACAATACTCTTACTTGAGTAACGTTACTATTTTGGCTACTCTAATGCCGCTTTTCCACTACAAACGCGGCTGAGCCATGCCGTGCCGAGTCGAGCTGAGTCGAGCTGAGCGGGGCTGTTGGAGTTGCATTTCGACTACAACCGCGCTGAACCGTGCTGGCTGGAAGTGGGTGGACACATTGGGTGGAGTTAGCGAAAGTGGGTGGACGTCACGTGATGTCGTTAAGCAGCGCAAACAGTGACATCAGTGACAGTGGCGGAACAAGTCAGAGCCGAGCCGGGGGCGGGGCAAATGACCGGGCCCTTTATTAAAGCTTATCATTACATCATTTTAGGCTACAAAATGTCCGCAACTGCGGTGTTTACCAATTTCAACACTACCGGGTGCAACTATGTTATTTAGTACATCAAGTCCTTCAAACGAACATGTAACCCAGAAACAAAAAACATTAGGATACTGTACATGGCTCATAATAAAACATCAATAGCCTATACTGCGCACATTATTTGAAGGGCATACGAATGAGCGCTCAGAGGTTGCAACAGTGACAGGAAGAGTCAGAAATAAAAGGAGGGCGGTGCAAACCTCACTGAATGCACTGTGTTTACCAATTTCAACACTACGGGGTGCAACTATGTTATTTTGTACATTAAGTCCTTCAAACGAACATGTAACTCAGAAACAAAAAAACATTAGGCGACATACTGTACATGGCTCATAATAAAACATCAATAGCCTACTGCGCGCATTATTTGAAGGGCATACGGCGAGCCTTGCGCTCCGCGAACTCGTCCACGATGCTCTGTATGTCACTGATTCAGTGAGCTTTTAAGCGGTAGTCTCACGACCCGGATAGTAAACAATAAACATGGAGGACATGGAGTCGTTAGTGTTGCTGGTCTTGGTGCTGTGGCTTGTTGTCACCGACAACGCCAACAGATACTGGCAAGAGCGTATAGATGAGGCGAGGCGCATAAGGCTTCAGAAATTCTCGCAATTCATAATTATTCTCCTTCCGGGTTTGCGGTGTTTACAGATCCCAGCGCGCTCGCGGGGCGTGTGTGGGCATGTGAGGACACTCCTCCTCACCAATCAGTGCACAGGGGAGTGTCTGCTCACGCCCCCAACCTCACTCGGCACGGCTTGGCTCGCTTCAGCCCCACTCCAAAACCGTGCGAGTTTTAGGGGCTAAGCAGGGCTGAAGCGAGCTGAGTCGTGCTGGTTTTTGGTAGTCGAAACGCGAGCCGTGTCGGGCTGAAGTGAGCTGAAGCGAGCTGAAGTGAGCTGAAAAAGGGTAGTGGAAAAGGGCCATAAGATTACTCGCTTCTGGGCAGAAAATAAGAATATAAATGTATTTGTGTTCCTTTGACTGTTATTTTTGTAAAGATTTAATTTATTTTTGTGGTAGTTAAAGTTTAAAGTACATGAATTTGCTGATTATTATTACTGTATTCCTAATTCTATTTCAAAATGTTGCTTTCCACATATTTTTTAATCTTTATTGCCACAATCGAAAGAGCAGGGTGAGAGGAGACAGTGGACCAGAGGCCAACAGGGATGATTATGCAGGGTCACAGGTGAGAAGAGAATACAACTAGCTATGTCACTATTACTATTCCTAATTCTATTCATAAATTTTACTTTATAGATTTACTATCTATATTATTGTAGGAGAAATTGTAACTGGCTAAAGAAATGTACATAGGATAATTATCTGGCTGTAGATGCTCCAGGGTCATTCTATGTCAACTCAACCAGAGTTTGGCAGCTTTAGATTTTGACTTTAGATTTTGATAGTATATCATTTTAAAGAACTAAAGTCGGTTCCCTGGTGCTGTGCTGTTTGTGGTTATGTGGTTCTTTAGCTGCTAAGGAGAGGTGCAATTGAATGTGAGAGGATGATAAATCACTCAATAGACCTCTGAACAATTTGTCCCCCTCACTTCTAAAACGATGGCTACGCCCCTGGTAGCGAGAACATATTAACTTATTAAAAACTAAAAAGAGTGGCCAGATACTGAAATATCCAAATCTCTCTCTCTCTCTCACACACACACGGAAATTCCCAAAATCTTGATTAGTATGCACAACTTCAGCTGTTTTTCTCAGTGCTGACACAATAAACTATTTTCCTTCATTTCCTCAGAGGGTCAGTCCATATGAAATCACCAGAGGCCTCCCGACTGACCATCTCCAATTTGCTTTATACTTTCACCAACTAATGTTATTATTCCCAGTAAACACCATACAAAATTTCAGCCTTATGTCTTTATTAGTTTTTGAGATATCAGGGCTTTAAAAATGGGGCTTGACACTGATTTTACTGTAAAAACGAGTGGTACAGAAAAAGATGCCAAGTTCAATAAGTCATTACATTTGAACTATTCATGCTAGATCCATGAAATTTTCAGGAGTTGTTCTTAGATGTCTTTAAACCAGGGCTTTGAACCGGTTCAAGGAACTTAAACGAAAACCGGGAACTTTTTCTATTTCACATGGAACAGAAACGAAACCAGAAACTTTATTATTTTTTATGTTCCGGAACAGAAACGCTTATTAAAAATAATGGTAACCGGTTAATACCGGTTTTTATTTCGTTCCTCAAAGTTTCTGTAGCCTACAAATAGTCATTCTTCTCCTGCGCAAGTTTCTATGACCCGCTGGGGTTCACTTCCTGTGTGACGTTCACTGATTGAATGGAGAGAGCGGGAAGATGGACTACTATCATGTCTCCACGTGATAATAAGTGAGTAAGTGCATTACTGAGTGTCTGAGCAAAGAAGAGCCTGAACGTTGCAACCTCCCTATTGGCTGTTTGTAAAAATGTATCAGTTGTTGCCCCTCCCACGGGAATCATCGCGGGCTCGAGAGACGAGACCTGACGAGTTAGTTCGTTGGTAGCAGAACAAAATGTCTGGACACAAATCGGGTTTTCAGAAAAGGAAAGAAAATAAACGGAGGGTCGAAAATACAAAAAAGGAGGCAGAAAATGCAAAACGAGTTTTAAGGTAGGACAAATGGTTACTTTTCTGAGGCAGCCCGCCGTGGCTGCCTGCAGGCTTATTTATTATAGCCCATTTAGTTAAAATAGTTGATATAAAATGTTTATAGTTATAGTTATGTGATGGTTGTCCTGATTTAGACTGGTGTTTTTTTTTTTTTTGGGGGGGGGGGGGGGGGGGGGGGGGGGGGGGGGGGTGCGCGATGTTGCACCCGGGTCCAGATTAGGGCAGAACCGGCCCTGGCTACATTTCAGCTGTAGTTTGTTTTATGTATGTATGTACTTGCATAGATGTGTACTTGGTCTTCCAATATGGCGCCTAACAAAATCTCGCGGCGCAGTGACGTCATGCGGTAGCCCTCTATAGGGCCTGACTAGCCTTTGGTAACACACTAAACGAATTATCTTTCATTTTTGGCACTTTTTCTGTTTGTGTAGATGGGAAGACATACTGAGAATCCAAATCGCCAACATTTGAAATAATAATTGTTTTGAATTATTTCTTGTCTTATTTAATGAAGGTTGTAAATTCACACACAGACTGGCCATTGGGAGTAGCGGGAGTTTTCCCGGTGGGCCGGTGGTTCAGTGTGGGCCGGCGGAGAAAAAAAAAAAAAAAAAAAAAAACAGTTGCACGCTGGCCTTTAATATGATAAGCAATGTTAACAGTTTCTTAAAGAAACTGTTGCCAGCGCGCAACTGTTTTTTTTTTTTTTTCTCCACCGGCCCACACTGAACCACCGGCCCACCGGGAAAACTCCCGCTACTCCCAATGGCCAGTCTGTGTGTGGTTGTAATAGAATTAGCCTACATTTGGCTTAAGCTGGATGAGACAGAGACATAATTTTATAGCCATTTGTTAAACAGCTGACAGGGAACGTAATTAACCATTCCGGGAACGAAATTTTTTTTGTTCTAACCGGTTCGGGAACGTCTATTTAATGGTGGAACCCAAAACCGGAAACGTTAAAATTCCATTTCTGTTCGCAACGAACCAATAGGAAAAAAATTCTGGTTCAAAGCCCTGCTTTAAACACTATAAAAGAAGAGCTACAGTTGCATATTTGTCAGTTTATAGCTTGCTGAAAACTGTAAAAAAATGTAATTTGTGCTTTGGAGCAGTTTTGGCCCTCTGTATTTCCACATTGAATCACATCAGATCTTTCAAATTTTGGTATTCATTTCACATGTTATATTTTGGTGACTAAGTATTTTTCTAAAATAAATAAAATTCTGATTTATGAGGCATTAAAAATGAAAAAAAAAATTTCACGCCTATATTTCAAATGCATATTGCTCATGTATGACAAGGTCTACCATAAAAAGAATTATACCACTGGAAAGAGCATGTCTTCGTTAATACAGTCACAGAATATGAAGTTGGTATCTTTGATGCCTGTATTTATTAAGGTATCAAATACGCCATGCTTCACCACAAACAGAAATGGAAAATACAGAGCCACTGTACTTAAAATACAATCACAAAATTGTATCAGAGAACTAATATGTGAACAGTGTGTAAACAAAGTTCACTTGTCCCCCAGGACGAGGGGAGCGACGGTTCCTCACGTAAATGTGACATCACTACTGCAAGGCATCTTATAGCAGGGCGAACAAAGAGGCAATTCACACTCATTCGCACCTCAGGGCAATTCAGAGTAGCTTGCTGAACTAATGCACACGCCTTTGGACTGTAGGAGGAAACCAGCGTGCCGGGAGGAAAACCATACAGGGACAAAGGCAACATGCAAACTCCACACAGAAAGGCCCCAGTCAGCCGTGAGGTTCAAACTCAGAACCTTCTACTAGCATTACAATTCAGTCTGAATACACACATCATCTTATTAAAATAAAACTCTGTGTGTGTAAACTTAACTTTGTACTACTAGAGATCCCTAGGTCCTCAAAAGGCAACAATAATAAAATATCTACCCAAAACAAGATGAAGGTACAGGAAGTAGTCACAGACCTTCTGCAGAATAAATCATTCAACAAGGTCATGGGTAATCATTCTGAGACCATCAAAGTTGGAATTTCCCAGTCTGAGGGACATTACCAAATAAACAGGGTCTGTGCTACAGTTTCTGAAGAACTGCACAACATTCATGCTGAGCAAAAAGACTAAAACAGATCTGTATTAAACCACACCGTGTAGTCGCACACTGTGGAAGCGAGGGTGTGATCGAGCGCCGGTTTGTGAATGGAGAGCGGGGCCAAGGAAAGTGAGTGGCAAAATGATCGCACCTGTGGTTAATTAATGTGTGTGCACGCGCATTTGTTCCCAGTGATAGCTGAGCTGATAAGAGAGAACGGCTGAGGAGAAGGTCACCGTGCACAGACTAGAGTGTTGTGTGTGTGTGTGTGTGCTCGCGCATGCGTCTATGTTTGTTCCCAGTGCCGGCTGAGCTGATAAGAGGGTAGGGCTGAGGGGAGAATGTCGCCATGCTCCAATGAGAGTGTTGGGCTGTGTGTGTGTGTGTGTGTGTGTGTGTGCGCGCACACGCACCTATATATACCCAAGTACTGCAAAGCGATTAAAATAAATTAAACTAGACAGGGACACTCTAACGAGTGCAAACCCCGCCTTTTCCCTATTACAACCCCGATTCCAAAAAAGTTGGGACAAAGTACAAATTGTAAATAAAAACAGAATGCAATAATTTACAAATCTCAAAAACTGATATTGTATTCACAATAGAACATAGACAACATATCAAATGTCGAAAGTGAGACATTTTGAAATTTCATGCCAAATATTGGCTCATTTGAAATTTCATGACAGCAACACATCTCAAAAAAGTTGGGACAGGGGCAATAAGAGGCTGGAAAAGTTAAAGGTACAAAAAAGGAACAGCTGGAGGACCAAATTGCAACTCATTAGGTCAATTGGCAATAGGTCATTAACATGACTGGGTATAAAAAGAGCATCTTGGAGTGGCAGCGGCTCTCAGAAGTAAAGATGGGAAGAGGATCACCAATCCCCCTAATTCTGCGCCGACAAATAGTGGAGCAATATCAGAAAGGAGTTCGACAGTGTAAAATTGCAAAGAGTTTGAACATATCATCATCTACAGTGCATAATATTATCAAAAGATTCAGAGAATCTGGAAGAATCTCTGTGCGTAAGGGTCAACGCTGGAAAACCATACTGGCTGCCCGTGATCTTCGGGCCCTTAGACGGCACTGCATCACATACAGGCATGCTTCTGTATTGGAAATCACAAAATGGGCTCAGGAATATTTCCAGAGAACATTATCTGTGAACACAATTCACCGTGCCATCCGCCGTTGCCAGCTAAAACTCTATAGTTCAAAGAAGAAGCCGTATCTAAACATGATCCAGAAGCGCAGACGTCTTCTCTGGGCCAAGGCTCATTTAAAATGGACTGTGGCAAAGTGGAAAACTGTTCTGTGGTCAGACGAATCAAAATTTGAAGTTCTTTATGGAAATCAGGGACGCCGTGTTATTCGGACTAAAGAGGAGAAGGACGACCCAAGTTGTTGTCAGCGCTCAGTTCAGAAGCCTGCATCTCTGATGGTATGGGGTTGCATTAGTGCATGTGGCATGGGCAGCTTACACATCTGGAAAGACACCATCAATGCTGAAAGGTATATCCAGGTTCTAGAGCAACATATGCTCCCATCCAGATGACATCTCTTTCAGGGAAGACCTTGCATTTTCCAACATGACAATGCCAAACTACATACTGCATCAATTACAGCATCATGGCTGCATAGAAGAAGGGTCCGGGTACTGAACTGGCCAGCCTGCAGTCCAGATCTTTCACCCATAGAAAACATTTGGCGCATCATAAAAGGGAAAATACGACAAAAAAGACCTAAGACAGTTGAGCAACTAGAATCCTACATTAGACAAGAATGGGTTAACATTCCTATCCCTAAACTTGAGCAACTTGTCTCCTCAGTCCCCAGAAGTTTAGAGACTGTTGTAAAGAGAAAAGGGGATGTCTCACAGTGGTAAACATGGCCTTGTCCCAACTTTTTTGAGATGTGTTATCATGAAATTTAAAATCATCTAATTTTTCTCTTTAAATGATACATTTTCTCAGTTTAAACATTTGATATGTCATCTATGTTCTATTCTGAATAAAATATGGAATTCTGAAACTTCCACATCATTGCATTCCGTTTTTATTTACAATTTGTACTTTGTCCCAACTTTTTTGGAATCAGGGTTGTAAAATACATTGGGCAAAAATTTCGAAATTCTGCCATGACCTTGACCTTTGACCTCCAAAATTTAATGGTTTCCTTCCTGGGTGATTGGCAACACATGTACAAAATTTGGTCCAAATCGATCCATTGGTTCTTGAGATATCTTGCAGACACACAGACAGACAGACAGACAGACAGACAGACAGATACACACACACACAGACTGACGCAGGTGAAAATAATAACCCCTCCGACTACTGTCGGCGGGGTTAATTAAATTTTAAAAAATATAATTAAAACACGCCTGTCACCGTGTTTCAGCATCCATGCTCAATCAAGGAACTATTATGCTGGAGCCGAATCCCGGGACCCTGAAGCGAACTGCCACCATGGAGTCCTCACCATTCAAAGAGCTCGTCCGCTGCCACCCAAAAGAAGCAGCACCAGGTGCCATATGCAGTGAGCAGGAACAGTGCTTCCAAGGCCCTGCTGCAGGCCCACCAGGCAATCCTACGGCTCATCACACCAGCTGGTGCTCCAGCCACAGAGTCAGTTGACTTTCGCCATGTCATCATGACCAAGATGGGGCCACATGACGACCCAGGGGCCTTCTTGGCGCTCTTTGAGTGAGCCTCTTGAGTTTCGGAAGTGTGGGGATGTCCAGAAAAGCGGCGAGTGGCTCACTTACTGCCGCTCCTAACCAGGGAAGCCCAGCTCATGGCCCAGCAGCTGCCCACCAACAATAGACTGGAGTATGCAGATCTGAACTGCGCAATCCTGCAATGTATCTCCAGCACTTTTGCACGCTGATCTTGGAGCAAGTTGGTCGGCCATTCGTGTACAACCAGCAACTCCGGGACACCTACTGGCAGTGGTTGGGGTGGAAGATCGCAACGTCAAGGGGGTGAGCGATGCAGTCAACCTAGAACTCGGCTGCCAAGAGGGACAGTGGAATGTGTCCAGTGTCACTGCCCGATGTCACTGGCAGAGCAATCGAGTTGGCTGAGGACCATGTGGTGGCAGTTCCAGCGGCAGGTGCCTCCCCCACCTCTCCTTCCCTGCACCACTGAAGCAGAGGACAACTCCCCTGTAACCAGCTCCCCAAACCCGTTTCCCTGCCCCTCCTTCCCCTTATGTTTCGGTGTCTTTTCCCCAGGTGAGAAATCCCTGAGCCACCAGTGCAGAGGTGAGACCTGGGCCAGTGTGCTGGTGCTGTGAGGAGTCTGGACACTTCCAGGACCAGCGCCACACAATGGAATTGGGGGCAGTGGTCCGCATCCCTAACATGCCAGAGACCACCCCAATCGAGCTGGAACATACCACATACCAATGAGTATCCAAGGAGGTCCATATCATGCGTTGGTGGATTCAGGCTGCAAACAGACTTCCATCCACCAAAGCTTGGTTCAAGGTGAGGCACTGGGTACAGCACGTATGGTGACAGTATGGTGAGCGCACAGGGATATTCACAAATACCCACTGATGTCAGTCAATATCCATTTTCAGGGAGCAAATTATAGTGTCGAGGTGGCAGTTAGCCCACGCCTCACCCACCCGCTAATTCTGCGGACAGATTGGTAAGGGATTAAAAACTTAATGCAGCGAGAGGTGGTGGGTGGGCCCTGCAGTAGCGTGTCACAGGGGGAAGCTGTGGCTCTATGCCATCTATGTCAGCTCCACGTCATAGCGACACAGAGAGCACACACACCCCTCCCCTTGGGAATTCCCTAGCGGATTTCTCTCTGGAGCAGGCATGAGATGAGACTCTGTGACATGCTTTTGGCCAAGTAAGAGTAATCGATGGTCAAGTCCTCCAGCCAAACATTGAAGTCTTCTGCCCATACTTTTCAGTAGTTACAGATAGGTTGTTTTGAACGATGCAGGACACTCGGACCGGCAAAAAAGTGGCATCGTTGTTGGTCCCGAAGAGTCGTCGGGAGCTCATATTCCATGCGGCTCATTATAACCCTATGGCAGGACACCTAGGGCAGGATAAAACACTGGCCTGTCTCATGATCAGCTTCTACTGGCCAGGGATTTGTGGAGATGTCCGTAGATGGCGTGCAACATGCCATGAATGCCAGCTGGTGAATCGAGCGGCCATCCCCAAATTGCCACTACACCCTCTCCCTCTCATCAATGCCCCCTTCGCTAGAGTTAGCATGGCCCTTATTAGATCAGTCAGCACATGGCCATTGTTTTATTTAGCCCCGTTGGACTATGATACCCGGAAGCACACAATGTTGCAGAGACGCCGTTTAAAATGATCTCCCGAGCCAGGATTCCGAAAGAAATCCTGACTACACATACAGCGTAGTCCGATGGTTATGCACACGGTGTAGTCCAGTAGTTATACACACACACACACACACACACACACACACAAGTAGTCCAGTAGGTATATAATAATAATAAACATGTTTTAAAGAGACCCAAGGGCACTGTACAGTTTAAAATCTAAGAAACAACAGTATAAAACGATATACAAACACTATGAACACTGTACACCCGATGAAAAACAGATACACAGACACAGGGGCACAGATAGGATTTTTGAACTGGGGGGGACTGAGCTGTCAGCAAATGATTCCATTTTGTGTGTGTGTGTGTGTGTGTGTGTGTGTGTGTGTGTGTGTGTGTATATATATATATATATATATATATATACACACACACACACTACTGTTCAAAAGTTTGGGGTCACTTTGAAATGTCCTTATTTTTGAAAGAAAAGCACTGTTCTTTTCAACGAAGATCACTTTAAACTAATCAGAAATCCACTCTATACATTGCTAATGTGGTAAATGACTATTCTAGCTGCAAATGTCTGGTTTTTGGTGCAATATCTCCATAGGTGTATAGAGGCCCATTTCCAGCAACTCTCACTCCAGTGTTCTAATGGTACAATGTGTTTGCTCATTGCCTCAGAAGGCTAATGGATGATTAGAAAACCCTTGTACAATCATGTTAGCACAGCTGAAAACAGTTGAGCTCTTTAGAGAAGCTATAAAACTGACCTTCCTTTGAGCACATTGAGTTTCTGGAGCTTCACATTTGTGGGGTCGATTAAATGCTCAAAATGGCCAGAAAAATGTCTTGACTATATTTTCTATTCATTTTACAACTTATGGTGGGAAATAAAAGTGTGACTTTTCATGGAAAACACAAAATTGTCTGGGTGACCCCAAACTTTTGAACGGTAGTGTGTATACATGTTATTTCACCTCCCTCACTGCCATCACCAGGAACTACCTGCAGGCCAGGACAATGATAACATTTTAACATAGCCTATGGAAACCCAAAGTTTACACATTATCATCACGCACAGAAATTGCAAAACTGCAAAACTAGTTTTAAAACCGCTAAGTTCCAACTGTTAAACATAGCGAGAGGCTGGGCTACGTGTGTGTGTGTGTGTGTGTGTAAAGTGTAAACCAGTGCATCCTGACTTTCTAACTATGCCTGTGTGTTGCGTGAGCGGCAGTCAGTCAACAACTCTTCGCAAAGTTTCCTTATGAAACAATATGCTCGCTGAAATTATGGCAGGGAATGCCAGATTAAACATTAAAACTGCCTTCTGAGCACTGTATCTACAGGTTACCACCGAAAGAAGGAGGCTACCAGAAAGGCATCTCTACTCCGTACGATTTTACTTTCACTACGACATTACTTTGAACAGACTATCAAAAAATTGCAAGGTGATATGATAAAGTAAGGCACAGTTTACTTACAGTCGTTTTGTTTTTTTTTTTAAAAACGATGCAATCGTTTTCTGCCTTTTGGCACCCTTCATCATGCCGTGTTGGGGTCCTGAACTAGGAGGCGCTGTCCCCGATATGCCTGTCAAACTTGTTGTGGGTAACCATAGCAACCAAGCTCGAGCTCGCAACCTGTGCAGTCTGCGCAGTTGCAACTATGTATGTACTGCTGTGCACCTCAATAAACCGAATGGTAATTAGTCTTTTGATTTTTCCGTGAGGTTTGCCTTATGCAAAGAAAGACAGCATAGACGTTTTTTCCTCCCTATAAGTGGGGGGGACCGAACGAGGTGAATTTAAATCTGGGTGGGACGAATCCCCCCCTCTATCTGCGCCCGTGCACAGACAGAACTATGTAACAGAAACAGTTAACAAAGGTACTAAGCAGCACAAAGGAGGGGCAACACAAAGAGGGTACACACACCCTCACACACGTAGTCCAGTAGGTATACACACACACACACACACACACACAGTGTAGTTCAGTAGTTACACACACACACACACACACACACACACACACACACACACTGTAGTCCAGTAGGCGCACACACACACACACACACACACACACACACACACACACACACACACACACACACACAGAGTGTAGTTCAGTAGTTATACACACACACACACACACACACACACACACACACACACGCCATGTAGTTCAGTAGTTACACACACACACACACACACACACACGCACACACAGAGTGTAGTTCAGTAGTTATACAGACACACACACACAGAGTGTAGTTCAGTAGTTATACAGACACACACACACAGAGTGTAGTTCAGTAGTTATACACACACACACACACACACACACACACACACACACACACACACACACACACACACACACCATGTAGTTCAGTAGTTACACACACACACACACACACACACACACACACACACACACACAGAGTGTAGTTCAGTAGTTATACAGACACACACACACACAGAGTGTAGTTCAGTAGTTATACAGACACACACACAGAGTGTAGTTCAGTAGTTATACAGACACACACACACAGAGTGTAGTTCAGTAGTTATACAGACACACACACACAGAGTGTAGTTCAATAGTTATACAGACACACACACAGTGTAGTTCAGTAGTTATACAGACACACACACACACAGAGTGTAGTTCAGTAGTTATACAGACACACACACACAGAGTGTAGTTCAGTAGTTATACACACACACACACACATACACACACGCACCATGTAGTTCAGTAGTTACACACACACACACACACACACACACACACACACACAGAGTGTAGTTCAGTAGTTATACAGACACGCACACACAGTGTAGTTCAGTAGTTATACACACACACACACACACACACCGTGTAGTTCAGTAGTTATATACACACACACCATGTAGTTCAGTAGTTACACACACATTTCAGTAGTTACACACTCATTGATTATTTTTATTTGGACCCAAGAAAAAAACAAAGAATACAAGATCCAAATAACTTGGAAGAGGTTATTGACCGGCTGACAGATCTTAATGGCTTACACACTTATACTAATATTGTTGTTAATAAATCAATCGACTTTCAAGGATAAACAAAACATCTTCGTTTCCATATTTGCATGCTACCAATGATAGCTGAAACAGAACAATATTTTGCCAATGCTTTTGCACCCCCCTTTTGCAGTCCCCCTATCTGCAATCCTCTAACAACATTCTTATGTATATGACCTAAGCTCCCAAAAACCAATACTATTAACTTGCATTCATATCCCAGCTGGAGGATGCGTTCCTGTAATGGTTGGTATTTTAGTAGCTTGGAATAATAGCAAGTGTCCATGTAGGAATCAAAGCAGCACCCCACTTCTGTAATAAGCACAGAGTTCTCTAATTTGTTTACAATCACAATATCTGGGGTATTTGGAATGTTTTTGAAATAGTCATTATCTGTGTTTTGATTAAACCAGTTTGTTTTTACAGTACTGTGTAGAAAAACATTACAATCATTTCCTTGATTTATATTTTTTAAATCATTTGCAACCAAACTGACTAGACGGTCATGCCTGGCTACATACTGTCCCTTGTAGTAATTACATCCGGTTAATATGTGGGCTACTGTTTCATTTTCTTGATCATTTATGTGCAGTATGCAATTGGGGGTATATTTGGAAGGATACCATGTTGCCAGGTTATATCTTGTTGGGAGGCATTGAAGTCTTGCCTTAATTGTAAAGGTGAGGATTTCTTCTGAGATGAAGTTGTTTTTTAAAACAGAATGTGAAGTTAAATGATCAGCAAATGGTGAATGTGCTAGCTTTCCCTGTAATTTAAGACTTTTCCAATGTTGTGCGCTTTGTGTTTGTCTGTGATGTAGAAGTGAATGTCTAATGTTTTTAAGATGTAAATGACAGGGTGGGGCGTTATTTGTATTCAGGACCACCAGCGTGGAGATTTGATGGTTAGATAAGATGTCCTCAAGCGCTGCTGCTGCTCCATCGGGTCCTAGCCAGGAGAGTTCTACTCCTGTACGTTGGCAAAGGTCATTGAGATCGATCCAGTCCGAGCGCACACCGAATCCAGCCGCCTTCATGTCTAGCTTTCCGTTTGCTTTTAGTTTGAACCCAAGAAACTGGGGCTCATTTAGGGAGGCGACAGGAATTTTGCGTCGCTGTAGATGTAAGAGAAGCGATTCGCGCGCCAGCTCTCTGACAGCTGGGTCGTCATTGTTCAGCATATTAATCAGATGGGCAATTCTAGCCGAGGTGTAAAGCCATTCAATATTTGGGACACCTAGGCCCCCGCTTCTGCGCGGTTGGTGAATAATGTCTCTTGTCGTATGACTATTTAGTCCAAGCCATTTTCGCGTCAATCTCACGGTTTCATTATTCAACATTGCCAGCGTCTGTTGTGCAATATGGACATTAGAGAAGAGATGCTGGATTTTAGCCAGGGCTATGACACTAATGGCCTCGATTTTCATCAAGATGGGAAGGGGAGAAGAATCTATCATTGCGAGCCTTTTAGTGTACTCCTGGCACAGCTCTATCACTTGTTCCTCCCAATCGCCAGCCACATTGAATTTGTGTCCCAAATAAGGATATGTTTCGTGGCGTTCATACACACGAATGGGATTATTCAATATCGAAAAGGCAGGGGGTTTATCAGACTTTGATTTATACCATCTATTTCCTCCACTTCGCCTCTCATAGAATGCAGCGCATTTTGTGTGTTTAATGTCCAGGCCTGACCACTGTATGAACTGCTCAGTGCGTATGAGCATGTTGTGAATCGTGCACTCATCCCTAGATGATATTTCCACGTCATCTGCGTAACCTTGCACGGGGTTCGGGGAGCGCGCACCTGCTGGCGCGCACTGGCACATCCACTTAAGCCAGGAGTTTATTGCCAGTACAAAGTTAATGGCGCTCCATGGGCACCCAGTCTTTATGCCAATTTTGAGTGGAACTGGACTGGTCAATACATTTCCACATATCACTTGAATGAAGGAGTTTTCGTATATATCTTTAATAATGTCCGTATACAGTCAAGGCAGTCTTATTTCTTCTAATGCATGATACATTACATTACAGGGAAGTGTACCAAATGCATCACAGAAATCAAGAAAAACAGTAAAAAGTTTAGCAGAAGAGTGTTTAAAGTCATCTATTCCAGTTTTAAGAGAAAAGACATGCTCGTTCATTCCTTGTCTGTTAATGTATGCTTTTTGTTTTGGTGAAAGTATCTCATTCTCTACTAACCATGGCAGGATTCGAGACAGAAGGCATTTCGTAAACAATTTATATACTGTTGGCAGTATATAAATACACACACACACACACATACACACACACACTGTAGTCCAGTAGGCGCACACACACACACACACACACACACACACACACACACTGTAGTCCAGTAGGCGCACACACACACACACACACACACACACACACACACACACACACACACACACGTGTAGTTCAGTAGTTTTATGTATACACACACACACACACACACACACACAGTGTAGTTCAGTAGTTACACACACACACACACACTGTAGTCCAGTAGGCACATACACACACACCAGGGCTTTACATTAGCACCCACCCACCCGCCAAATGCGGGTAAAATCCGGCTTTGGCGGGTAATAACTTTAGTCCCACTAGCCACTTTGGCGGGTGGTTTATTCTGTGGTATGACAATATATTTTAATTGTAGTTTTCTCTGAAGGCATCTGATATAATAAACGCATTGCAATGTAGTATTACGCGCCTCCAACTCCCATGAGCACCTACATAAACATTCTGACACAACATGTTAGAATTGTTTCAAACGTTCATTAATGTCTCAGATAAAATCAGTGATGCGGTAACCTGCGGTTAATGAACGAAGCAACAAAGTTGCTGACAACTGACAAGCGCACTATGTGGCGGCATATAGCTGGAGTTTCAAACCCTGCTGCTCAGGAAAAAAGGGGCAGGGATGATCAGGGCCGGAGCAGCATTTTAAAATCACCGAGGTCCGTGATGCACAAAGCGCGCGCAGAGAAATGTTCGCCATATTTAAATGAGAGGGGTGAATTACATGCCATACAAGAGATCTATTCCTGAAATTAATTTTAATGGTGTTTGAACTGAATATCACCAGTTTTGGGAAAAAAAAATCAGGTATGTGGCAAGAGTAAGAATAATTTAAGCTTGTTTAATGGTTTGATCTGGCCCAAGCAATGAGGACAAAAGATACCCTAACCATGTAGCCCATGGAACTAAGATACATTAACAATCTGGCATCCGTTACACCTACACACAAAAACATTCTGTGAAAAAAAAAAAATCAGTATACACCACCATGTTTTAGGCAAAGTTATCCAAGGCAAACATAAGTTGAAACTTTCCACTCTATTGCTTTGGCTTATCGAATGATTTATTTTTATAATCACAAGCAAGGCAGGCTACAACTCCGCTGCTTCGAAAATGTCAATTTAACAGCTTGATGAAAGTGTGCTGATGGTTACCATGGAAACCCCGTGTCTCCTGCACTGCGTTCCTCCCCCGAGTCGCATGCTCATTTGCTTTTGTGTTCTTGGTCTCAGAGCCGCGCGCACCAAACAGACACAGAAGACAGAATCAACATTTAACATAATTAACAATGCACTTTTTATGGAGACGTTTTAATGTTGTTCTTTTTTTTTATCCAGTTGAATATTTAGCGTACAAATGTATTTTCAGCTCTTAAAAATGACCGAGGTCCGGACCGCGGGGGCCTCAGAGCTGGCTATGGTCATGGAGATGAACAAAACACTAATAGGAAGATAAGACAGTTCAATGACAAATGGAAGTTTGGGCGAGATTGGCTAGTTCATAGCAAAACCGAAAATACCATGTACTGCTAAGACTGTAGAAAGTCTGGCAAAGACAGGCACCAAACTACAACCCCGATTCCAAAAAAGTTGGGACAAAGTACAAATTGTAAATAAAAACTGAATGCAATAATTTACAAATCTTAAAAACTGATATTGTATTCACAATAGAACATAACACATCAAAAGGTATATCCAGGTTCTAGAGCAACATATGCTCCTATCCAGACGACGTCTCTTTCAGGGAAGACCTTGCATTTTCCAACATGACAATGCCAAACCACATACTGCATCAATTACAGCATCATGGCTGCGTAGAAGAAGGGTCCGGGTACTGAACTGGCCAGCCTGCAGTCCAGATCTTTCACCCATAGAAAACATTTGGCGCATCATAAAACGGAAGATACGACAAAAAAGACCTAAGACAGTTGAGCAACTAGAATCCTACATTAGACAAGAATGGGTTAACATTCCTATCCCTAAACTTGAGCAACTTGTCTCCTCAGTCCCCAGACGTTTACAGACTGTTGTAAAGAGAAAAGGGGATGTCTCACAGTGGGAAACGTGGCCTTGTCCCAACTTTTTTGAGATGTGTTGTTGTCATGAAATTTAAAATCACCTAACTTTTCTCTTTAAATGATACATTTTCTCAGTTTAAACATTTGATATGTCATCTATGTTCTATTCTGAATAAAATATGGAATTTTGAAACTTCCACATCATTGCATTCCGTTTTTATTTACAATTTGTACTTTGTCCCAACTTTTTTGGAATC
This sequence comes from Neoarius graeffei, assembly GCF_027579695.1. Taxonomy (NCBI): domain Eukaryota; kingdom Metazoa; phylum Chordata; class Actinopteri; order Siluriformes; family Ariidae; genus Neoarius; species Neoarius graeffei. The sequence continues at coordinate 71,800,491 of NC_083584.1, forward strand.
GGGGTTGTATAAAGGACCACGAAAAGTCAAATGCACACATTGGTACTATAACATCAAAACAGGTGAAGATGGCTGGTTCACTACAGGACAGCATTGCTTTCAGTCCCTGGCTGTCATGAAGTCGGCTGAGCTGGAGAGGATGGAGCTGCTGGTTAGAAACGTTCACGCGATTGTAAAGAAGTTGATCTCACCCCAGCTATCAACTTATGGCCTGCTGGAAGCCTCAGGTCACGAAGACCATTTTTCATGGACCATTCAGACTCATCTGATGATGAATGTCACGAGGACATTTAATGTCTCTCTCTACACATGTTCACACACACACACACACACACACACACACACACACACACACCACACTATTAATAGATAATACATAATATACATAATAATACTTGATAATACACACAATACTTGCATATCAAAACATCAAATGTTTTTCAATGATAAATGTTTTGAATTGGACTTTTAATATTAGAATCAGTTCAGTTGTACTGAATGTTATTTTTCATATTATACGATGTATCATATTGTAAGGGGCTTGAATTTGAGTTCAATAAACAGAATACTCTGTTTATATTTTTGTCTGAACTGGTTGCATGTTTTCATATAGGGAGCGACCTTAACAGCACTGAATACTTGAGTGCTACTGTAGAGATACACTCTGTATCTGTAGAGATACGCTGCCATTCATAATTAAATCTAGATCTTCCGAACTTTAACGTATCATGGTGAAGAAAAAGCTGCAATTTCCTGGCAACAAAATTGTGGCTAGTGAAAAGGCTGAATGGCTAGTGACTCGGGAAAACCACTAGCCACAGTGGCCGGTGAGCAAAAAAGTTAATGTAAAGCCCTGACACACACACACACTGTAGTCCAATAGGCGCACACACACACACCACACTGTAGTCCAGTAGGCGCGCACACAGTGTAGTTCAGTAGTTATACACACACACACTGTAGTCCAGTAGGCGCACACACACGTTCAGTAGTTATACACACACACACACACACACACACACACACACACACACACACACCACACTGTAGTCCAATAGGCGC